>NC_140021.1:5940462-6161046 GCF_964263955.1 Coregonus lavaretus
GGTTTGCCCTTTTCTTGTGGCAACAGGTCACAAATCTTGCTGCTGAGATAGCACACTGTGGTTTTTCACCCAGTAGATAAGGGAGTTTATCAAAATTGGGTTTGTTTCGAATTCTTTGTGATCTCTGTAATCTGAGGGAAATATATGTCTCTAATATGGTCATACATTTGGCAGGAGGTTAGGAAGTGCAGCTCAGTTTCCACCTCATTTTGTGGGCAGTGTGCACATAGCCTGTCTCTCTTGAGAGCCAGGTCTGCCTACGGCGGCCTTTCTCAATAGCAAGGCTATGCTCACTGAGTTTGTACATAGTCAAAGCTTTCCTTAAGTTTTGGTCAGTCACAGTGGTCAGGTATGTACTCTCTGTTTAGGGCCAAATAGCATTCTAGTTTGCTCTGTTTTTTAGTTAATTCTTCCAATGTGTCAAGTAATTATCTTTCTGTTGTCTCATGATTTGGTTGGGTCTAATTGTATTGCTGTCCTGGGGCTCTGTGGGGTCTCTTTGTGTTTGTGACCAGAGCCCCAGGACCAGTTTACTTAGAGGACTCTTCTCCAAGTTCATCTCTCTGTAGGTGATGGCTTTGTTATGGAAGTTTTGGGAATCGCTTCCTTTTAAGTGGTTATAGAATTTAACGGCTCTTTTCTGGATTTTGATCATTAGCGGGTATTGGCCTAATTCTGTTCTGCATGCATTATTTGGTGTTTTGTTGTACACAGAGGATATTTTTGCAGAATTCTGCATGCAGAGTCTCAATTCGGTGTTTGTCCAATTTTGTGAATTATTGGTTGGTGAGCGGACCCCAGACCTCACAACCATAAAGGGCAATGGGTTCTATAACTGATTCAAGTATTTTACGTAATTGGTATGTCAAATGTTATGTTCCCTTTGATGGCATAGAAGCCCTTCTTGCCTTGTCTCTCAGATCGTTCACAGCTTTGTGGAAGTTACCTGTGGCGCTGATGTTTAGGCCGAGGTATGTATAGTTTTATGTGTGCTCTAGGACAAAGGTGTCTAGATGGAATTTGTATTTGTGGTCCTGGCAACTGGACCTTTTTTTGGAACACCATTATTTTTGTCTTACTGAGATTTAGTCAGGGCCCAGGTCTGACAGAATCCTTGCAGAAGATCTAGGTGCTGCTGTAGGCCCTCCTTGGTTGGTGACAGAAGCACCAGATCATCAGCAAACAGTAGACATTTGACTTCAGATTCTAGTAGGGTGAGGCCGGGTGCTGCAGACTGTTCTAGTGCCCTCGCCAATTCGTTGATATATATGTTGAAGAGGTTGGGGCTTAAACTGTATCCCTGTATCACCCCACGGCCCTGTGGAAGAAATGTGTGTGTTTTTTGCCAATTTTACCGCACATTTGTGTTTGTGTTCATGGATTTCATAATGTCGTATGTTTTTCCCCAACCCCACTTTCCATCAATTTGTATAGCAGACCCTCATGCCAAATTGAGTCAAAAGCTTTTTTGAAATCAACAAAGCATGAGAAGACTTTCCTTTGTTTTGTTTTGTTTGTTTGTCAATTAGGGTGTGCAGGGTGAGTACGTGGTCTGTCGTAGGGTAATTGGTAAAAAGACAATTTGACATTTGCTCAGTACATTGTACTCTCTCTCTCTCTCTCTCTCTCTCTCTCTCTCTCTCTCTCTCTCTCTCTTCTCTCTCTCTCTCTCTCTCTCTCTCTCTCTCTCTCTCTCTCTCTCTCTCTCTCTCTCTCTCTCTCTCTCTCTCTCTCTCTATCTGTCTCTGTCTCTCTCTCTATCTGTCTCTCTCTCACTCTCTCTGTCTCTCTGTGTCTCTCTCTCTCTCTCTCTCTCTCTCTCTCTCTCTCTCTCTCTCTCTCTCTCTCTCTCTCTCTCTCTCTCTCTCTCTCTCTCTCTGTCTATCGGTCTCTCTCTCTCTCTCTCTCTCTCTCTCTCTCTCTCTCTCTCTCTCTCTCTATCTGTCACTGTCTCTGTCTCTCTCTCTATCTGTCTCTCTCTCACTCTGTCTCTCTGTGTCTCTCTCTCTCTCTTCTCTCACTCTCTCTGTCTCTCACTCTCTCTGTCTCTCTCTCTCTCTCTCTCTCTCTCTCTCTCTCTCTCTCTCTCTCTCTCTCTCATTCTCTCTCTCTCTCATTCTCTCTCTCTCTCTCTCTCTCTCTCTCTCTCTCTCTCTCTCTCTCTCTCTCTCTCTCTCTCTCTCTCTCTCATTCTCTCTCTTTCTCTCTCTCTCTCTCTCTCTCTCTCTACCGGATACCAGTCTGAACACATCCACACACCAACTCCAAGCCAGACACTAGCCCCTATTACTGCCCCACCCACTTCTTGCGTGGAGGAGATTTCACCGCAAGCCCAAAGTACAAATTCATTGTCAATTATACACAGTGGTCAGAGCCTATTGGTCATTAGTGGTTGTTTCTATCTCTGTGTCCAATCAGAATGGACCGCATCAAGAGTCGGCAGCAGAAGTTCAAGAGGGGGAAGGAGAGGATTTTGAGCTTAGCGCAGGAGAGCGGAGACGCAGGCCACGGCTTCACCGAGGACGAGGAGGATGAAGGTGGGGCTTCTGGGCCTTGAGGAACTAAAAGCCATGATTGATTGAATGATATTGTGTGTCCTGCCAACCCATGTAGGCCTATAAAGTTTTGCTGATTTAACGATAAGTCTGTTTGACATATCACAACAATTACATAATATACACTGTCCATTCAAACCATCATGTACTCCCTGTTCACCCACAACTGCATGGCCAAGCACAACTCCAACACCATCATTATGTTTGCTGACGACACAACAGTGGTGGGCCTGATCACCGACAACGATGAGACAGCCTATAGGGAGGAGGTCAGAGACCTGGCAGTGTGGTGCCAGGACAACAACCTCTCCCTCAATGTCAGCAAGAGAAAGGAGCTGATCGTGGACTACAGGAAAAGGAGGGCCGGACAGGCCACCATTAACATCGATAGGGCTGTAGTGGAGCGGGTCGAGAGTTTCAAGTTCCTTTGGTGTCCACATCACCAACAAACTATCATGGTCCAAACACACCAAGACAGTCGTGAAGAGGGCACGACAACACTTTTCCCCCCTCAGGAGACTGAAAAGTTTTGGCATGGGTCCCCAGATCCTCCAAAAAGTTATATAGCTGCACCATCGAGAGCATCCTGACCGGTTGCATCACCGCCTGGTATGGCAACTGCTTGGCATCTGACCGTAAGGCGCTATAGAGGGTAGTATGGCCCATTACATCACTGGGGCCAAGCTTCCTGCCATCCAGGACCTATATACTAGGCGGTGTCAGAGGAAGGCCCTAAAAATTGTCTAAGACTCCAGTTACCCAAGTCATAGACTGTTCTCTCTGCTACCGCACGGCAGGCGGTACCGGAGCATCAAGTCTAGGTCCAAAAGGCTCCTTAACAGCTTCTACTCCCAAGCCATAAGACTGCTGAACATTTAATCAAATGGCCACCCGGACTATTTACATTGACCCCCCCCCCCCCCCCCCCAGCTGTTACTCGCTGTTTATTATCTATGCATAGTCACTTTACGCCTACCTACAGTTGAAGTCGGAAGTATACATACACCTTAGCAAAATACATTTAAACTCAGTTTTTCACAATTCCTGACATTTAATCCTAGTAAAAATTCCCTGTCTTAGGTCAGTTAGGATCACCACTTTATTTTAAGAATGTGAAATGTCAGAATAATAGTAGAGAGAATAATTTATTTCAGCTTTTATTTCTTTCATCACATTCCCAGTGGGTCATAACTTTACATACACTCAATTAGTATTTGGTAGCATTGCCTTTAAATTGTTTAACTTGGGTCAAACATTTCGGGTAGCCTTCCACAAACTTCCCACAATAAGTTGGGTGAACTTTGGCCCATTCCTCCTGACAGAGCTGGTGCAACTGAGTCAGGTTTGTCCTTGCTCGCACATGCTTTTTCAGTTCTGCCCCCACATTTTCTATAGGATTGAGGTCAGGGTTTTGTGATGGCCACTCCAATACCTTGACTTTGTTGTCCTTAAGCCATTTTGCCACAACTTTGGAAGTATGCTTTGGGTCATTGTCCATTTGGAAGACCAATTTGTGACCAAGCTTTAACTTCGTGACTGATGTCTTGAGATGTTGCTTCAATATGTCCACATAATTTTCCTTCCTCATGATGCCATCTATTTTGTGAAGTGCACCAGTCCCTCCTGCAGCAAAGCACCCCCACAGCATGATGCTGCCACCCCCGTGCTTCACGGTTGGGATGGTGTTCTTCGGCTTGCAAGCCTTCCCCTTTTTCCTCCAAACATAACGATGGTCATTATGGCCAAACAGTTCTATTTTTGTTTCATCAGACCAGAGGACATTTCTCCAAAAAGTACGATCTTTGTCCCCATGTGCAGTTGCAAACCGTATTCTGGCTTTTTTATGGCAGTTTTTGAGCAGTGGCTTCTTCCTTGCTGAGCGGCCTTTCAGGTTATGTCGATATAGGCCTCGTTTTACTGTGGACATAGATACTTTTGTACCTGTTTCCTCCAGCATCTTCACAAGGTCCTTTGCTGTTGTTCTGGGATTGATTTGCACTTTTCGCACCAAAGTACATTCATCTCTAGGAGACAGAACGCGTCTCCTTCCTGAGCGGTATGACGGCTGCGTGGTCCCATGGTGTTTATACTTGCGTGCTATTGTTTGTACAGATGAACATGGTACCTTCAGGCGTTTGGAAATTGCTCCCAAGGATGTACCAGACTTGTAGAGGTCTACAGTTTTTTTTTTTTCTGAGGTCTTGGCTGATTTCTTTTGATTTTCCCATGATGTCAAGCAAAGAGGCACTGAGTTTGAAGGTAGGCCTTGAAATACATCCACAGGTACACCTCCAATTGACTCAAATGATGTCAATTAGCCTATCAGAAGCTTCTAAAGCCATGACATAATTTTTTGGAATTTTCCAAGCTGTTTAAAGGCACAGTCAACTTAGTGTATGTAAACTTCTGACCCATTGGAATTGTGATACAGTGAATTATAAGTGAAATAATCTGTCTGTAAACAATTGTTAGAAAAATTACTTGTGTCATGCACAAAGTAGATGTCCTAACCGACTTGCCAAAACTATAGTTTGTTAACAAGAAATTTGTGGAGTGGTTGAAAAACTAGTTTTAATGACTCCAACCTAAGTGCATGTAAACTTCCGACTTCAACTGTACATGTACAAATTACCTCGACTAACCTGTACCCCCGCACATTGACTCGGTACCGGTACCCCCTGTATATAGCCTTGTTATTGTTATTTTATTGTGTTACTTTTTATTTAATTATTATTAATAGTTTTTATTAATATTATCAATAATTTTATTTTTGACTTTAGTTTATTTAGTAAATATTTTCTTAACTCTATTTCATGAACTTTATTGTTGGTTAAGGGCTTGTAAGTAAGCATTTTGACAAATACAATTTGATTTGATTTGATCAAGTAATTGTAAGCTACAGAAATAGTTGTTTTTTCAGATAAAGAAAAGGCAGACAAAGAGAGGATCAGGGAGAAGAAAAAGAAGCGGTGGTGGAGACCGTGGGTTGACCATGCATCCAGTGAGTGACCTTCAACCTTTCTATGTGATATTTGAAGCAATTCAGCTTTTAATATTCCACAGATAGTGTGTATTGCATGTGGCTGTCGTTACTGTACATGTAAACAAGTTAGACATGAATTTGTTTTTTTGACACTCAAGATGAATACCATATCTTATTTGAGTTTGTCATTACATGAATAAATGTATGTACCACAGGAGGCTGGTGAGGGGAGGACGGCTCATAAAATGACTGGAATGAAATGAATGGAATGGTATCAAACACAAAGAAACCATGTGCTTGATGTTTAAATAGCATTCCATTTATTCCATTCCAGCCATTACTATGAGCCCTTCCTCCCCATTTAAGGTGCCCCAAGCTGCCAGTGGTGCAGAGTAAGTGAGCGGTGTTGAGCGGAAATCCTGTTCATCGCTCATTCCCGTTCATCGCTGATTCCCGTTCATCACTCATGGAGTGGTGAACGCTCCAGTGCTACACATCCTTTTCATACCGCTCCGCTAAAATCCGCTACGCGCTCACAGGAAAAAAAAACTGCCGCTCCGAATATTGCTCCATTAATTAAAATCACAATTTAACCAACACCCATCTACAGTCGTGGTCAAAAGTTTTGAGAATGACACAAATATTTGTCTTCACATAGTTCGCTGCTTCAGTGTTATGAGATATTTTTGTCAGATGTTATTATGGTATACTGAAGTATAATTACAAGCATTCCATAAGTGTCAAAGGCTTTTATTGACAATTACATTAAGTTTATGCAAAGAGTCAATATTTGCAGTGTTGACCCTTCTTTTTCAAGACCTCTGCAATCCGCCCTGGCATGCTGTCAATTAACTTCTGGGCCACATCCTGACTGATGGCAGCCCATTCTTGCATAATCAATGCTTGGAGTTTGTCCGAATTTGTGGGTTTTTGTTTGTCCACCCGCCTCTTGAGGATCGACCACAAGTTCTCAATGGGATTAAGGTCTGGGGAGTTTCCTGGCCATGGACCCAAAATGTCGATGTTTTGTTCCCCGAGCCACTTAGTTATCACTTTTACCTTATGGGAAGGTGCTCCATCATGCTGGAAAAGGCCTTGGTCGTCACCAAACTGTTCTTGGATGGTTGGGAGAAGTTGCTCTCGGAGGATGTGTTGGTACCATTCTTTATTCATGGCTGTGTTCTTAGGCAACATTGTGAGTGAGCCCACTCCCTTGGCTGAGAAGCAACCCCACACATGAATGGTCTCAGGATGCTTTACTGTTGGCATGATTTGTGGACTGATGGTAGCGCTCACCTTGTCTTCTCCAGACGAGGTGTTTTCCGGATGGATGCCCCAAACAATCGGAAAGGGGATTCATCAGAGAAAATGACTTTACCCCAGTCCTCAGCAGTCCAATCCCTGTCCCTTTTGCAGAATATCAGTCTGTCCCTGATGTTTTTCCTGGAGAGAAGTGGCTTCTTTGCTGCCCTTCTTGACACCAGGTCATCCTCCAACAGTCTTCGCCTCACTGTGCGTGCAGATGCACTCACACCTGCCTGCTGCCATTCCTGAGCAAGCTCTGCACTGGTGGTACCCCAATCCCGCAGATGAATCAACTTTAGGAGACGGTCCTGGCGCTTGCTGGACTTTCTTGGGCACCCTGACGCCTTCTTCACAACAATTGAACCTCTCTCCTTGAAGTTCTTGATGATCCGATAAATGGTTGATTTAGGTGCAATCTTACTAGCAGCAATATCCTTGCCTGTGAAGCCCTTTTTGTGCAAAGCAATGATGACGGCACGTGTTTCCTTGCAGGTAACCATGGTTAACAGAGGAAGAACAATGATTTCAAGAACCACCCTCCTTTTAAAGCTTCCAGTCTGTTATTCTAACTCAATCAGCATGACAGAGTGATCTCCAGCCTTGTCCTCGTCAACACTCTCACCTGTGTTAACGAGAGAATCACTGACATGATGGCAGCTGGTCCTTTTGTGCCAGGGCTGAAATGCAGTGGAAATGTTTTTTTGGTATTAAGTTCATTTTCATGGCAAAGAGGGACTTTGCAATTAATTGCAATTCATCTGATCACTCTTCATGACATTATGGAGTATATGCAAATTGCCATCATCAAAACTGAGGCAGCAGACTTTGTGAAAATTAGTATTTGTGTCATTCTCAAAACTTTTGACCACGACTGTATTTTTGTAACTACCTGGACCTACCATTTGGTTTTGAAGTTTTGAAACCAAACCATATGATTTGAATTAATAGTATTTTAATAAACATGAAAAGGTGAATGTATGAAGCGCTCATAATTTCAAATAGGCTACATGTCGTATTAAACAGCATATAAACACTCTAAATAGGTCAGGAGCCTAAGAAGGAACTAAAATGAATTATTTAGGCTATTTTATTTATATTATTTCAAGGCTACAAATAAATACATTGTGAAGCATTTGCAAGTGTGACACTAGGCTGGTAGGGACATAAAGCATTTAGCATTTAAACAACATTTTGTTGTTTTAAGTCATTATAGTCTATAAATTGCACATATACAGTGAGGGAAAAAAGTATTTGATCCCCTGCTGATTTTGTACGTTTGCCCACTGACAAAGAAATGATCAGTCTATAATTTTAATGGTAGGTTTATTTGAATAGTGAGAGACAGAATAACAACAACAAAATCCAGAAAAACGCATGTCAAAAATGTTATAAATTGATTTGCATTTTAATGAGGGAAATAAGTATTTGGGAAAGCTCCTTGAAAGCATAAAGGGAAAGCTCCTTGAAAGTGGGAATATGCCAGGCCTATTGAGCCAAAATCAATTATGGCCTATAGTATAGATAATAGAACAGAAATTAAGGACATTTTTAAGAGATCAGATTTTTAGTTTATAAATACTTTGCTACAATGACACACTTAGATAGCTACCCACCTCCTTCCTTTCTGTTAGCATGTGCACATAGTAAGTACACCATCATGCTTTCAGGATATGTGTCTTTTCAGATTCCACAATGATTATTTAGTTGTGAACACTACATCACCACACTCCCTCTCTTGCTCTTGGTCCTCATCTTTGTAAGTCACATTGATTTTGCACCTGTCTGTTTTATCAGTTTCTTTATTCAAATATTTAGTGAACTCCATGACAGTAGCTAAAGCAAGGGGCTATAGCAGCACACAAGTAGCCTACAAATGCATGCTGGGCCGGACATGTGGGCTAGAAGGCCGACGCTCCAGCCTTTGGGAATCTCGCTCCGCCCTCCAGCCAAATTGGGAACGCTCCACACTCCGCTCCGCTCCGCTCCGCTCACATACTCTGGTACAGTGTAATACACAAGTGGACTTGTGTAAGTGGGTAACCTTTAACCTTGTCTTTCACTCCTCTCTCAGTGGTGAGAAGTGGTAACTATTACCTGTTTGAGACGGACAGTGAAGAAGAGGAGGAGGAGGAGGATAAAGAGGTGGAAGAGCAGCCCAAGAAGTCTGCATTTCAGGTACTCTCCAACGCAGGAGGTAATCCCTTTACCACTGTCCTGCAATGTGAAAATATCCATTTTTGTCCAGCAACAGCAGTTTAATTGTTTTTTATGTGAATTTTTTTTTTCTTTATCAATTATTTAAACGGGACTGCTTGCTTCTATTTCTGTTAGAACCGATTTCTAATGTGTGATTGTTCTTATCACAGACGAGTAACAAGTCTAATTCCCAAATGTTGTTTAATTCTCTCCGCACTTAACAGTTTTCTCTCTTCTTAACCAAGTACTAACTGCTAACATACTTTGTCGTGAGTCCTGTTTGTTTGGCCTTTATTTCTGACAAATGTTATGTTCTTCTAACTCTCACCCCTGCTTTGTCCTCCCTTTATAGAGAGCAATCCGAAAGTTTGCCTCTGCCTTGCTGGCTTTACCAAAGTCTATCATTAAGCTGCCCAAAACTGCTCTGCAGTATTTAATGAGGGCAGCCAAGGTACTCTCACTACTAGGTCTCTATCTTGCATTTCACTTTTGTATGCTGTGTGTATGCTCTCCCCGTTGACCACTCCAGTCCAAGCCACTTTCTCACTACGTTATATGCATTTTCCCCTCTCACTCCAAAACATGACCACGATGTCAATAAAGTTCTGTTCAAATACCACGGCCCGCGTCATGACAAAATGGCGGCCGCTGATGATGCATGCAGTGGAAATTCAGTGAACTGTGTTGCTCTTCTGTTTCTAGAGTGGATCTCCTCCCTGTGTGTGCTTTGGGAGAGAGATGTGCATGTGTGGTGGTGGGTGGCTTTTCTTCCAGGGTAATTCTCTGTGGAGTTTGGTCTGTGTCTTAAACAGTGTTGGGATCAATAACATTTCAGTTGGGTCAATTTCAGGAAGTAAACTGAAATGTACTGAACTGAAATGGAATCTACCACAACCCTGGTCTCAAACTAGGAATGGTGGGTTGTGTTTATCTTGAGGGGCGCTTTTTCCATTGTAAATCCCTTTTTTGTTCCATTTACATAAACACATCCCATTTCACTGGATCAAAACACCCCCTGAAACTGGTCGCCTCTGTATCGTGTACTTTGTCAATGGCTTTTGCTTTTACCTGTGACTTACTGGTTGGTTGACTAGGGTATATTGTCTTTGGCTGCCTAATTCTAACACATTTCCCACACTCAACTCAACTCTTCGGTTTTGAGTGCGTGAACTAAATTTGAGCCACATTGCTAGACTTTCGATAAAACACTTGCACACCAATGGCAAGTCTGTCAACATGAACCTGACTCGCTAAAATCAAATATCTTAAAGGTGCGGTAAATGTCCCAATTAAACAGCCAAACATGCTTTGTGTTTGATCACTAGTCCACCAGTTTGTTACCGTCCTATCCCTACAGTTTGTGTACCACGCCTGGATGACCGACTCCAAGACGGCCATGAAGGAGCACAGCAAGGAGAAATGCAGCTTCTGGAAGAAATACACTGAAGGGAGCAGCAGCAAGCCAAGGAAAGAGGACCTGAGGGAAGGTATGAAGTGCAGCAGGAGGACCCAAGTTCTCATCCAAAGCAGATGAAAATAATAGCTTTTCAGTCGCCTCCATTTCTGGTGTAACCTGACTGAACACTGTGTAAATAGCCTGGTGTAACCCGACTGAACACTGTGTAAATAGCCTGGTGTAACCTGACTGAACACTGTGTAAATAGCCTGGTGTAACCCGACTGAACACTGTGTAAATAACCTGGTGTAACCAGACTGAGCACTGTGTAAATAACCTGGTGTAACCAGACTGAGCACTGTGTAAATAACCTGGTGTAACCAGACTGAGCACTGTGTAAATAGCCTGGTGTAACCCGACTGAACACTGTGTAAATAACCTGGTGTAACCAGACTGAGCACTGTGTAAATGTGAAACAATGGTGATTGCAGCATTCAGTTTGGCTAAACCAGACAATTCCCACCCATTGTAGGAGATTTAATATGCTAGCAGTTCTTCTGGGAAACGGGCCCCCACCTCCCAATGTTTACCCTCGTCTCACTGCCATCCGTCCACGCTGCACTTGTTGTGTTACAGTATGTTTCACCTCATCAGGTTTTCTCTCAGCCTCCGTGATGGTGTGGTATAGGCCCTAGACTAGTCATGAATGGGTATGTTGTGCCCTTTTTTTGTTCAAGAGCGCCTACTTAACAATTTGTTGCAGCCCTATTGGAAGCCATGCTGTGTCTAGTCCACAATCCCGCCAAGTCCCCCCTCCTCCCCCCGTCCTCCCCCCTCCTCCCTCCCTCCCTCCCTCCTCCCCACAGCCCAGCTACAGCTACATGCAGGGCCAAGGCATTCCTTGGTCTGAAGTATATGACGCCATGTTGGATTAGACATGGTCAATTCATCCCATATGACGGCTGGACTGACTGTGGACCTGGTTGGAATACAGTATGGTCTCTCAGTTCAGCCAAATAGTTTTACATGAGGTCTGGGAGAGGACAATAATGTCTTGGAATGGCTATGTAGATAGAGAACACCCACTGGGCACACACTGGTTGAATCAACGTTGTTTCCATGTCATTTCAATGAAATGACACGGAACCAACGTGGAATAAACGTTGAATTGACAACTGTGCCTAGTGGGCAACTTGTTCTGCAACAACAAAAAGTACCCTTTCAAACAATGGGATGTCATTGTTTGGAAGGGTACTTTTGCGTTACAGTTTTGTATCTTCATAGCATTTTATAATTTTGTATGATTCCATTGACTCATTCCATTTTCAATATATTTTCCATCCAGCAGTTCATGTTGTTATCGAAGAGGAGGACCAGGAGAACAGAGAGGAGAAGAAAACAGATGGACCAGGTAGGTGCAGTTCAAACCAGGGTTGGGGTCTATTTCATTTAAAGTCCATTTCAGGACGTGGAATTGGAAATGTAATTTTAGTTTACTTCCTAGTAGGTTGGGTTCCTCGACCCCCTGATTCAAAACCCAACCCAACCCACATGGCCCTCTGCATCAAGGAAGTTACAGTTATAAGTCTCAATGAATAAAGACTGATGTGGACTTGGCTGTTAAAAGACAACGTGTTGTCTTACTCCCTGTTCCCAGACAACGTCCTGAAGCGAGTCTTCAACATCGTCAAGTTCTCCTGGGTGTTGTTCCTGGCCATGTTGGACAGCGTCACAGCCTGGATCAACTCCATGTGTCAGGAACACCTGGACATCTCCACCGTGCTGCGCATCGAGCGCTGCATGCTCACACACGAGGTCAAAAAGGTAACGTCATGGCCAGGGGATTTAGAGTCTTTAAAACATGTATTTTGTGATCGTATTACAAGGTGTACTACCTGATACTCCAGGTGAATCGTCCAATGATGGATGAGAATGGGGATCCAGCTTTGTGAAAGTATATCTGCCTAGCAACAAAACCATTTAGTTGCATAATTACTTACCATGCCATACTGTAGTAAAACCATAGTAATAGCATTGGTATTATCTATTTCTACCAATAGCATAGTAATATCATTGGAATTACCTATTCCCAATGTTATTACATTGTTATTACATCCTATTTAATAAAATGAAGTGGGACTAGGACCAAACCATTCTAACAGGCATTCTTGGTCGTAACATTCCAGGGGAACAAGCCTTCCCGGGAGAGCATCCACGTGTACTACCGCAAGCAGATGTGCAAGGCGGCGTCCATTGAGTCGGGCCTGGAGATAACCGAGGAGGAGACGTGCCAGGACTGCATCCCTCACAAGGCTGAGAGGCAGAGCTGTGCCTGTCTGAAGAGCCAAGACTCTATGGTGTCTCACGATAGCCTGTCCAGGTAAGAGAATGGAGGAAAATAGACTTTTTGTTACAGTTATCACTTTTTATTATACAATTATTATTCCTCTAAAGAAGTGATGAGATTGAGCCACCTCTTCTCATAAAGAGGAAATACTTTTTAATATGAAAAATTATAATGTATAATATCCTGGTGATAGGTAAGAGGAGTCACGCATGACTGTAAGTGCTTTGAATAAAATCGTCTGCTAAATGGCATTTATAGTTATTATTATTATTATAGAAGAGAAGGCTGTTTAGCTGCTTCTTGATACTCCAAGGATATTGTAGTAAGCACACGCTACTTTAGTACCTTGCAGTTATAATACTCAAAACGTCAAGGGAAACGAAATAAAATAATCCAAAATGATATTGGCTGTTTTTGAAAGATGTCATGCTGTGCAGATGACAGTAGCACTCTTTCAGAGATCAGATTGGAACTTGATTTGCATTCCATCTGTGTGTAATAAAACCCACGCCTGGTGAATCGAGCCAAGTATTGCTCAAGTTATCCCATCTCAGCACGGCTACCATTACACGATAAACACTTACGTTACATAACCGTTTGACAGTATAATTATTCAATATTCAGCGGTTATGTTGTAGGGTTGTTTTGACATGACTTAGCTTTCTGTATTTCTGTGCTTCTTGTTGTTCCACACGGTTGTCTATTTTAGTGGTATTCTGTTATTTATTTGAGACTGAGGAGTGCCAGGCTCCTGGGTTTGTAAAGGGTTTTAAACCAGCCTGGCAGCATGAAACCGCATAGCTCTGTTCTGTTCTGCTCCTTTCTGCTTTGTTCTGTTCTGCTCTGTTCTGTTCTGTTCTGCTCTGTTCTGTTCCGTTCTGCTCTGTTCTGTTCTGCTCCGTTCTGCTCTGCTCTGTTCTGCTCCGTTCTGTTCTGCTCCTTTCTGCTCTGTTCTGTTCTGCTCTGTTCTGCTCCGTTCTGCTCTGTTCTGTTCTGCTCTGTTCTGCTCCGTTCTGTTCTGCTCTGTTCTGCTCCGTTCTGTTCTGCTCCTTTCTGCTCTGTTCTGTTCTGCTCTGTTCTGCTCCGTTCTGCTCTGTTCTGTTCTGCTCTGTTCTGTTCTGTTCTGTTCTGTTCTGCTTTGTTCTGTTCTGCTCTGTTCTGTTCTGTTCTGTTCTGTTCTGCTTTGTTCTGTTCTGCTCCTTTCTGCTCCGTTCTGCTCTGTTCTGCTCTGTTCTGCTCTGTTCTGTGCTGTTCTGCTCTGTTCTGCTCTGTTCTGCTCTGTTCTGCTCTGTGCTGTTCTGCTCTGTTCTGCTCTGTTCTGCTCCATTCTGCTCCGTTCTGCTCCGTTCTGTTCTGCTCTGTTCTGCTCTGTTATTTTCTGCTCTGTTCTGTTCTGCTCTGTTCTGTTCTGCTCCGTTCCGTTCCGTTCCGCTCTGCTCTGTTCTGTTCTGTTCTGTTCTGCTCTGTGCTGTTCTGCTCTGTTCTGCTCTGTTCTGCTCCATTCTGCTCCGTTCTGCTCCGTTCTGTTCTGCTCTGTTCTGCTCTGTTATTTTCTGCTCTGTTCTGCTCTGTTCTGTTCCGTTCTGTTCTGCTCTGTTCTGCTCTGTTATTTTCTGCTCTGTTCTGTTCTGCTCTGCTCTGTTCTGCTCCGTTCCGCTCTGCTCTGTTCTGTTCTGTTCTGCTCTGTTCTGTTCTGCTCTGTTCTGCTCTATTCTGCTCTGTTCTGCTCTGTTCTGTTCTGCTCTGTTCTGTCCTGAGAGCACTATTACCCACAGGCATTCTGTTCTCTGCCTAGACTCTGGCCTGGCGCAGACACACACACACACACACACACACACACACACACACACACACACACACACACACACACACACACACACACACACACACACACACACACACACACACACACACACACACACTCATACACACACTCATACACACACACTCATACACACACTCACACACACACTCACACACACATTCACACACACACTCACACACACACTCATACACACACTCACACACACACCCACACACTTACACACACTCATACACACACTCACACAGGTAGGCCGTCATTGTAAATAATAATTTGTTCTTAATTGATTTGCCTAGTTAAATAAAGGTAAAAACACACACACACACACACACACACACACACACACACACACACACACACACACACACACACAGTCTTGTACAGCTAACCTTGTGGGGACACACAATTCAGTCCCATTAAAAATCCTATTTTCCCTAAACCTTAACCTAAACCTAACCCTAACCCATACTCTTACCCTAACCCTAACCTTAACCCTAACCCTAACCCTAACCTTAACCCAAAAACCTAACCTTAACCCTAACCCAAAAACCTAACCTTAACCCTAACCCTAACCCTAAAACTACCCCTAGCTCCTAACCCTAACCCTTAATGTAATTATAACCCTAACACTGATTCTAACCTTAACCCTAAACCCCCTAGAAATAGCATTTGACCTCGTGGGGACTAACAAAATGTCCCCAGTTGGTCAAATTTCTGTTTGTTTACTATTCTTGTGTGGACTTCTGGTCCCCACAAGAATAGTTAAACACATCCACACTCACAGGCACGCAGACACACACACCACAGAAGGTAATGCATGGTCCATAGTCTGTGTAGAACACTGCATCAAACTTCATCTGTCTGTGTGTATTTCTCCAGTGCGTACACAGAGAGCACACTGCTCTACTCCTGTCGCTCCACTCTGGACCACACTGACATGGGTCCTGACAACATCCAGGTGCCCAAGACCAGCGAGCGTGCCCGTCCTAAACTCTGCAAGATGGATGGGCTGAATCTAATGTCCACCTCCTCAGCTGACAGCGGAGGCAGCCAGGCCAGGTAGGAAATGACAAACAAAACTCCTCCTTCTATTTCTCTCCTCTCATCCCTCATCCTTCACTCTCTACTCTTCTCATCCCTCATCCTTCACTCTCTACTCTTCTCTACCTTCATCCTTCACTCTCTACTCTTCTCTGCCTTCATCCTTCACTCTCTACTCTTCTCTACCTTCATCCTTCAATCTCTACTCTTCTCTGCCTTCATCCTTCACTCTCTACTCTTCTCTACCTTCATCCTTCACTCTCTACTCTTCTCTGCCTTCATCCTTCACTCTCTACTCTTCTCTACCTTCATCCTTCACTCTCTACTCTTCTCTACCTTCATCCTTCACTCTCTACTCTTCTCTGCCTTCATCCTTCACTCTCTACTCTTCTCTGCCTTCATCCTTCACTCTCTACTCTTCTCTACCTTCATCCTACACTCTCTACTCTTCTCTGCCTTCATCCTTCACTCTCTACTCTTCTCATCCCTCATCCTTCACTCTCTACTCTTCTCTGCCTTCATCCTTCACTCTCTACTCTTCTCTGTCTTCATCCTTCACTCTCTACTCTTCTCTGCCTTCATCCTTCACTCTCTACCCTTCTCTACCTTCATCCTTCACTCTCTACTCTTCTCTACCTTCATCCTTCACTCTCTACTCTTCTCTGCCTTCATCCTTCACTCTCTACTCTTCTCTACCTTCATCCTTCACTCTCTACTCTTCTCTGCCTTCATCCTTCACTCTCTACTCTTCTCTGCCTTCATCCTTCACTCTCTACTCTTCTCTACCTTCATCCTTCACTCTCTACTCTTATCTACCTTCATCCTTCACTCTCTACTCTTCTCTACCTTCATCCTTCACGCTCTACTCTTCTCTGCCTTCATCCTTCACTCTCTACTCTTCTCTGCCTTCATCCTTCACTCTCTACTCTTCTCTACCTTCATCCTTCACTCTCTACTCTTCTCTGCCTTCATCATTCACTCTCTACTCTTCTCTGCCTTCATCCTTCACTCTCTACTCTTCTCTACCTTCATCCTTCACTCTCTACTCTTCTCTGCCTTCATACTTCACTCTCTACTCTTCTCATCCCTCATCCTTCACTCTCTACTCTTCTCTACGTTCATCCTTCACTCTCTACTCTTCTCATCCCTCATCCTTCACTCTCTACTCTTCTCTACCTTCATCCTTCACTCTCTACTCTTCTCTATCTTCATCCTTCACTCTCTACTCTTCTCATCCCTCATCCTTCACTCTCTACTCTTCTCATCCCTCATCCTTCACTCTCTACTCTTCTCATCCCTCATCCTTCACTCTCTACTCTTCTCTGCCTTCATCCTTCACTCTCTACTCTTCTCTACCTTCATCCTTCACTCTCTACTCTTCTCTGCCTTCATCCTTCACTCTCTACTCTTCTCATCCCTCATCCTTCACTCTCTACTCTTCTCTACCTTCATCCTTCACTCTCTACTCTTCTCTGCCTTCATCCTTCACTCTCTACTCTTCTCATCCCTCATCCTTCACTCTCTACTCTTCTCTACCTTCATTCTTCACTCTCTACTCTTCTCTACCTTCATCCTTCACTCTCTACTCTTCTCATCCCTCATCCTTCACTCTCTACTCTTCTCATCCCTCATCCTTCACTCTCTACTCTTCTCTGCCTTCATCCTTCACTCTCTACTCTTCTCTACCTTCATCCTTCACTCTCTACTCTTCTCTGCCTTCATCCTTCACTCTCTACTCTTCTCTACCTTCATCCTTCACTCTCTACTCTTCTCATCCCTCATCCTTCACTCTCTACTCTTCTCTACCTTCATCCTTCACTCTCTACTCTTCTCTACCTTCATTCTTCATTCTCTACTCTTCTCATCCCTCATCCTTCACTCTCTACTCTTCTCTGCCTTCATCCTTCACTCTCTACTCTTCTCTACCTTCATCCTTCACTCTCTACTCTTCTCATCCCTCATCCTTCACTCTCTACTCTTCTCTGCCTTCATCCTTCACTCTCTACTCTTCTCTACCTTCATTCTTCACTCTCTACTCTTCTCTGCCTTCATCCTTCACTCTCTACTCTTCTCTACCTTCATCCTTCACTCTCTACTCTACCAACAGCCGTGTGTGTAAACAAACTCTATTTCTGTGTTTCATTATCTTGAGTAAATTAGGTAATACAATAGATAGTTCCTGTCCTGGATGCTGATTGGCTTATACCGTATTCCAGATGTATTTTATTAAAACAATGGAATATACCTGTTTACTGTTCTATCTGAATTATCACTATACATCCTCTCTATGGCCAGCCAGGCAATTCATACACTTCCTCTCCATGAAGTCCCCCATGGGAACGATGTTGAATATATGCACCATGTGACAAAAGCTTCCAAATACAGTAGATACACAGTATGTGGATTATTGACTAGTAATACTGGAATTAAGAGTTGTGGACAGATGAGTTCCAGCACATGAACACTCCATTATCTTGCCTCTCTCTCCCTACTAGTGAGCACACCCAGTGCACAGCCCTCTGCTCCCGCCAGGAGACCACCGACACCATCGAGGAGCCAGACCAGGACCTCCAAGACCCCCACTCCTCTTACACTGAGACCCCATCCACCTCTACCTCTATGGGGCTGTACATGGACCGTGATGGGGGTCTTCTCTCCAGGTCCAGGGGTATGGACTGGGACAGCGGGGACAGCGTCCTGGAAGCCGAACAGGCAGGGTGGGGGAGGGGACCGTGCTACGCCCACCAGAGTGAGCTCCAGCTCTACCAGGCAGACCTCCCCAGTACAACCCCCACAGACACAGACATCCCCCCCTCGTACAGCAGAGCCACAGGCCTGGACAGGGAGGGGGCCTGGTACAGCAGAGCTACAGGACTGGACAGGGAGGGGGCCTCGTACAGCAGAGCTACGGGCCTGGACAGGGAGGGGGCCTCGTACAGCAGAGCTACGGGCCTGGACAGGGAGGGGGCCTCGTACAGCAGAGCCACGGGCCTGGACAGGGAGGGGGCATCGTACAGCAGAGCCACGGGCCTGGACAGGGAGGGGGCTGAGCGGGCCTCATCCAGTAGGACGCATCATGAGAAGAGGTTGGTTGTGGTGACACCTGACGAGAAGTCTGATTTTCTGTCGGGCGTCACGAGCGCCGCGTTTCCCTCGCTCACCCACGAGCTGACGGCCAGCGATCTGCTACGCAATAGGTATTGTATTTCATCGCAGCTTGTCTTGCATTGCCAATTAAAATACTTCCAAATCTCGTTCATCTCTCAGCTATTAGAAAGCCTGAAATCGAGATCCAGTCAAGGCTAAAGATTTGTTTGTTTGACAATTCTAAAGGCTTTAGAATTTTTAGAGTCCACCTTCATAGACCTTATCTCTCTTCCTCTTCCTCTCTTCCGGTCTCTCCCTCTCTCCACATCTCACTCTCTCTCTCTCTCTCTCTCTCTCTCTCTCTCTCTCTCTCTCTCTCTCCACATCTCTCTCTCTCTCTCTCTCTCTCTCTCCCTCTCTCCACATCTCACTCTCTCTCTCTCTCTCTCTCCCTCTCTCCACATCTCTCTCTCTCTCTCTCTCTCTCTCTCTCCCTCTCTCCACATCTCTCTCTCTCTCTCTCTCTCCATATCTCTCTCTCTCTCTCTCTCTCTCTCTCTCTCTCTCTCTCTCTCTCTCTCTCTCTCTCTCTCTCTCTCCCCTCTTTGTCTCTCCCCCCCCTTTCTCCATCAGGATGTTCTACGATGAAGAGTTGGAGGATTCAGAGCGTTTCTACGGCGACCAGCCGGCGCTGCTGCAGCTGCTTTATGCCCTGTACAACATGCTGGTGGCCCACTCAGAGATGGTGTGTTTCCTGGTCATCATCCTCAACCACATGATCTCAGCGTCCGTGGCCACCCTCGTCCTGCCCATCTTCATCTTCCTCTGGGCCATGCTGTCGGTCCCCAGGCCTAGCAAACGTTTCTGGATGACCGCTATCGTCTACACAGAGGTATTAACACACAGAAGCACATTAATAATAAATAATACTGTATATTTATTTTATATAGCGCTTTTTATACAGAATCTCAGTCGCTTTAAACAAATTTTTTATAAATTCAGGAAACATGCAGTTCATGGGAGATGGTCTTCCACAGCCAGATCATTATGCAGTTCAGTAAAGGAGTAACTAGCTTAAGTGGAGGTGTCGGCGATGGTGCAGCCAGGGAGGGAGAAACATCAGTCAGACATCATCAGGCACCTCTGTCTCAGAAGTTCACAGCTACTCCTGCTCTGTAGGTAGGCTGGACAGTCCACCACCGAAAGTGTAGCACCCACCTGGGTGATGCTTTAGCAGCTATAAGCACCTGAGAGACCACCACACCTCGGCAGTAGTCAGTAACAGTGTCCTACAAGGCGAGCCTCTGTCATCCCCTCACACCACAGTCCACATCCTTCTAGAAACGGGGGCTGGTGGAATAAAAAGCCGGTGCTGTGTTGATCAGGTGTTGATGCGTCATTCAAATTAGATTAGCCAGCTAGCTAGTTGGACATTAGTCAGGCTCTTATCAATGTAAATCTGCCCTGACCCCTGGTCCTTTGCCGTTTTAAAGAGATAGTTCACCCAAATTATTAAGGTGAACCATCCCTTAAAAAATTATATTTCATCATTTTCATGAATATATTTGTTTCTTTCTGGCATTCTCAAGTGACACATTTTGCTTTATCCAGCTATGAAAAATAAAGTTGTTGTTTAAACATGCTCAGTGTTACTGCACTGTACTCAATAATTATTTGTGTTGATAGACAATGTTGCTATTTCTTGATTTTATCACTCAGGCAGCTGCTATATGTTTTTGAATGTGTTTCCCCTTCTCTCTGTACCACCAGGTCACCATTGTGATCAAGTACTTCTTCCAGTTTGGTTTCTTCCCCTTCAACCAGAACATTGAGCTGGACAAGTCAAAACCGTTCCATCCTCCCAACATCATCGGTGTGGAGAAGAAGGAGGGATATGTGCACTATGACCTGGTTCAGCTGCTAGCTCTGTTCTTCCACCGATCTATTCTCAAGGTGCCCACTAAGTCTTGCTAGGTGTGATGCCTATCAGCTACAGTACATGGTTATTCCTTTAAAGGGATAGTTCACTTTTTCGAAAATAAGGTTTACAAAAAAAAAGTGGACTACACCTTTAACTATGTTGTTAATTCTGATTTATTACCTGTATTGATACACAGTTATATTTAGCACACTGAATGGCTTAACCATCCTATTCCTTGGTGTTGACCTCCAGTGTCATGGGCTGTGGGATGAGGATGACCCCAGGGGAGGAGGGGGGGAAACCCCCAAGCAGCACCAGCATGAGAGGGAGAAGAGGACCAGCTCCAGGCCAGTGAAGAAGCAGGCCTCGGGGGGCAGCAGCTCCCTGCTGGAGTCGGTCCGCGCCCGCTTCCCCCACCGCTTCCACTCCCTGTCCACCCCCACCCCACTGCGCCGCAAGAGCTCCAGCTCCGCCTCCCACCTTTCCCAGTGCACCATGCGCTCCGCCCACTCCAAAGGAGGTGAGGTCACGAGTCTCGATGGCTCTTATGTGCTGAAGAATCACTCCCTTGTTGGGCTTAGATACGTTTGGGGGAAATATCTAGACTTTGAATTATGAACCAACTGAATATCATTTGTGAGCCCTATGTCTTCCAAACCTGGTGACTCCACAGACAGTGTGAGCTCACGGCCCAGCCTGCGGAGAGGGGACAGCCTGCAGAGAGGGGACAGCCTGCGGAGAGGGGACAGCCTGCGGAGAGGGGACAGCCTGCGGAGAGGGGACAGCCTGCGGAGCAAGAAGGAGATGATCCTGGAGAAACTCAGAGAGCAGCTCATCAAAGCCAAGAGCTTCACTGTCAGAAGGTAGGTGTACTGACTTGAAGGTGCCATATTACTGTTATTAGGCTGCTAACTGGCAGGATTCAGTCACTTTTCAGGATAATAAATTATGAAATGGTGGCTTTACTGTGAATCTCTAAGCCTGATTGATTTTGATGCACACAAACAGTTAAAAACGACATTAACCGTTCATAAAGGTATTTAGTTTATCTTGTCTACTTTGTTTACATGAACAGATCATTGTTTCTTTGCCTCCCTGTAGAACTCTGGAGATCTACATCCCCATCCGTCAGTTCTTCTACAACCTGATCCACCCAGAGTACAGTGCGGTGACAGACGTCTATGTGCTCATGTTCCTGGCCGACACCGTCGACTTCATCATCATCGTCTTCGGCTTCTGGGCTTTTGGGGTAAGTTTGATATATGATATGTCAGTGATACAATTCTAGTATAAACTGTCGTTATTCATTGTGTTTGTGATTGAAACCCAGTGTAATGAATTTCAATTGTCCCTAAATGGACAAGAACACTTTTGAACTTCAAACAAAAAAACAAAAAAAATATCCAAATGAATACCATAACATGTCTTCCTGTACCCCAACAGAAACACTCTGCGGCGGCTGACATCACTTCTTCCCTGTCGGAGGACCAGGTTCCCGAAGCCTTCCTGGTGATGGTGCTGATCCAGTTTGGCACCATGATCATCGACCGAGCCCTCTACCTTCGCAAGACCGTCATGGGAAAAGTCATCTTCCAGGTCATCCTGGTGTTTGGTATCCACTTCTGGATGTTCTTCATCCTGCCTGGAGTCACAGAGAGGTATGAATGTGGAGGAATAACATGTATTTATTTAGTTATTTAATCATTTAGTCATAACCAGTTCCCTCTTTCTTTTAAATCCATTGCTTACTAAATAGTTGCATTAGTAAGTAACGCATAATTAGGTTTTCATGTTACTTTGAAAATGCACATTAACATTGTTTCCATGTCACTCACCAGACGGTTCAGTCAGAACACAGTGGCCCAGCTGTGGTACTTCGTCAAGTGCATCTACTTTGGCCTGTCGGCCTATCAGATCCGCTGTGGCTACCCCACCCGCGTCCTGGGCAACTTCCTCACCAAGAGTTACAACTACCTCAACCTTTTCCTCTTCCAAGGGTGAGTGCTCTTGAGGCCACTTGTGACCACAATCACCAATTGAGAATACAATAATGAAAAGAGACTCATAAGCAGTGTTGGGGGTAATGCGTTTCAAAAGTAGTGCATTAGGTAATCAGATTACTTTTTATGAGTAACTAGTAATGTGGATCGCTTTACTTTTAAAAACTGGGTAATATAAATATAGTTACTTTGTCAAGTAACGTGTGTGTTACTTTCAGAATCATATCTCTACCAGGCGCATGTTTCCATGATCCGATCTCGACTTGTTTCCTCATTTAGTTCTCGAGCTAGCGGAGAAAGGCTGTTTGGAGAAATGTCATGACAGCTGCTGTCCATAGAAATGTAAAGAGGGTGCACCTCTGATCTTTGCCATTGATCGCTTCTGTAATATCAAAGCCCATAGAGGGCTTCACCATCTAGTGGGAAGTGTGCCCTCTATACATCTCTATGGGTCCAGAACCGGCGGCTCAAGAGTACAGATGTTTGGCTTATGGCCACCAATGGCTGCCTGCCATAAGCTGCTTCATTACTATTGTCCTAACGTTGTGCTAACGTTGTCCTAACATTGCCCTAACATTGCCCTATTGTTGCCCTAACGTTGTCCTAACATTGCCCTAACGTTGTCCTGGTCCCCAGGTTCCGCCTGGTCCCATTCCTGACGGAGCTGCGAGCGGTGATGGACTGGGTGTGGACGGACACCACCCTCAGCCTGTCCAGCTGGATCTGTGTAGAGGACATCTACGCCCATATCTTTGTCCTCAAGTGCTGGAGGATGTCAGAGAAGGTGAGGGACCACGGCCCGCTGTGTTAGTTCTCCTCTAGGACCTCCCTATCCATCTCTGAATGATGCTTAGAGTGGAAGAAGATAGTATGTTGTCAGAGAGGCTATGTGGAAATGAGATACAGCAAGTCTATGCAGGACAATCCTCACACGGCGCACCAAGTTTAAAAAAATTCATAGAAACTGTAACTAAACTTGATAGTTTATTTCCTGGAACAATTTGTTCTATTCCTGTATGTTTACCAGAGGTACCCCCAGCCTCGCGGGCAGAAGAAGAAGAAGGTGGTGAAGTATGGGATGGGAGGTTTGATTGTCATGCTGCTCATCTGCATCGTTTGGTTCCCGCTGCTCTTCATGTCGCTGGTCAAGTCCGTGGCCGGGGTGGTCAACAAACCTCTGGACGTGTCGGTCACCATCACCCTGGGAGGCTTTCAGGTAGCGCCACTCATGTTGACCACAGTCTTATATAGAGAGGCAGTTTGGCCGCCATTTTGCACACTGGACCCCATGTTAACACATTTTGGTAGAAACCGCAATCCAGACTCTATCTATAGCTCTGGGATCTAAGGTGTGTAGACGTTTTCATTTCTTTTACTGACTTTTGTCAGATGTCACATTTATATCTATTTTAATATTATAACGTTGGTATTTCTTCCTTCAGCCCATCTTCACTATGAGTGCCCAGCAAAATCAACTGAAGGACATCAGCAAAGCAGATTTTGCAGACTTCATGAATTCATACAATTACATTCCGGTAAGAAGACCACCCATTTTACAGCTTGCTTTCTAAATCATAATCTTAGGCCATACAATACAACAAATATTTCAAATATTTCTCAGGATTTCCAAATATCTTGTGATGATATAGGTTTGAATACTATTACATTCTGGTTTGAATATATGACTGTGTATTGAATGAATGTGTATTACTATAACAAAGACCTGTCTTGTCCCACTCAAAAGGGACTTTGTGCATCTAAGTGTTGTACAGTATTTTTGGGTAGTTGTAATATTTCAATAATTCTATCAATGCAGTCAGCGATGCAGTTCCTGGAGGCGTACACGTCAGAGGACGTGACTGTGGCGGAGCTGGAGGGCAGTTCCAACTCCCTGTGGACCATAAGCCCCCCCAGCAGGAAGAACCTGATGGAGGTTCTCAGCAAGGAGGAATACTTCCCTGTCACCATGTCCTGGACCATCCAGAGGTAAGTGTAACAGGGCACCAGAAAAGAAAATAGACTGAAACGGGGAGGGACAACCTGGACCAATAAGATATGCCAATGGCACGTTGTGTTTGCTAATCCAAGTTTATCATTTTAAAAGGCTAATTGATCATTAGAAAACCCTTTTGCAATTATGTTAGCACAGCTGAAAACTGTTGTGCTGATTAAAGAAGCAATAAAACTGGCCTTCTTGGTGTAACAGTGTTGCTTCCGTCCCTCTCCTCGCCCCTACCTGGGCTTGAACCAGGGACCCTCTGCACACATCGACAACAGTCACCCTCGAAGCACCGTTACCCGTCGCTCCACAAAAGCCTCGGCCCTTGCAGAGCAAGGGAAACAACTACTTCAAGGTCTCAGAGCGAGTGACGTCACCGATTGAAATGCTACTAGCACGCACCGCTAACTAGCTAGCCATTTCACACCGGTTACACTCACCCCCCTTTTGACCTCCTCCTTTTCCGCAGCAACCAGTGATCCGGGTCAACAGCATCAATGTAACAGTGTTGCTTCCGCCCCTCTCCTCGCCCCTACCTGGGCTTGAACCAGGGACCCTCTGCACACATCGACAACAGTCACCCTCGAAGCACCGTTACCTGTCGCTCCACAAAAGCCGCGGCCCTTGCAGAGCAAGGGAAACAACTACTTCAAGGTCTCAGAGCGAGTGACGTCACCGATTGAAATGCTACTAGCGCGCACCGCTAACTAGCTAGCCATTTCACACCGGTTACATTGAGACTAGTTGAGTATCTGGAGCATCAGCAATTGTGGGTTCAATTACATTTTTTAAAAAATTTAGGCATTTAGCAGACGCTCTTATCCAGAGCGACTTACAGTTAGTGAATGCATACGTTTTTTAAATTTCTTTATTTGTTTTAGTTTTTTCATACTGGCCCCCCGTGGGAAATGAACCCACATCCCTGCCGGCCAAACCCTCCCCTACCTTGGACGACGCTGGACCAATTGTGCGCCGCCCATGGGTCTCCCGGTTGCAGCTGGCTCCGACAGAGCCTGGACTCGAACCAGGATCTCTAGTGGCACAGCTAGCACTGCGATGCAGTGCCTTAGACCACTGCACCACTCGGGAGTCATAATTACATAATCAAATCAAATCAAAATGGCCAGAAACTAATAACTTTCTTCTGAAACTCGTCAGTCTATTCTTGTTCTGAGAAATGAAGGCTATTCCATGCGTGAAATTGCCAAGAAACTGAAGATCTCGTACAACACTGTGTACTACTCCCTTCACAGAACAGCGCAAACTGGCTCTAACCAGAATAGAAAGAGGAGTGGGAGGCCCCGGTGCACAACTGCGCAAGAGGACAAATACATTAGAGTGTCTAGTTTGAGAAATAGACGCCTCACAGGTCCTCAACTGGCAGCTTCATTAAATAGTACCCGCAAAAAACACCAGTCTCAATGTCAACAGTGAAGAGGCGACTCCAGGATGCTGACCTTCTAGGCAGAGTTGGAAAGAAAAAGCCATATCTCAGACTGGCCAATAAAAATAAAATATTAAGATGGGCAAAAGAACACAGACACTGGACAGAGGAAGATTGGAAAAAAGTGTTATGGACAAACAAATCGACGTTTGAGGAGTTCGGATCACAAAGAAAAACTATTGTGAGACGCAGACCAAATGAAAAAATGCTGGAGGAGTGCTTGATGCCATCTGTCAACCATGGTGGAGGCAATGTGATGGTCTGGGGGTGCTTTGGTGGTGGTAAAGTGGGAGATTTGTACAGGGTAAAAGGGATCTTGAAGAAGGAAGGCTGTCACTCCATTTTGCAACGCCATGCCATACCCTGTGGACGGCGCTTGATTGGAGCCAATTTCCTCCTACAACAGGACAATGACCCAAAGCACAGCTCCAAACTATACAATATCTATTTAGGGAAGAAGCAGTCAGCTGGTATTCTGTCTATAATGGAGTGGCCAGCACAGTCACCGGATCTCAACCCTATTGAGCTGTTGTGGGAGCAGCTTGACCGTATGGTACGTAAGAAGTGCCCATCAAGCCAATCCAACTTGTGGGAGGTGCTTCAGGAAACATGGGGTGAAATCTCTTCAGATTACCTCAACAAATTGACAACTAGAATGCCAAAGGTCTGCAAGGCTGTAATTGCTGCAAATGGAGGATTCTTTGACAAAAGCAAAGTTTGAAGGACACAATTATTATTTCTATTAAAAATAATTATTTCTAACCTTGTCAATGACTACATTTCCTATGCATTTAGCTATATTTCCTATTCAAACTCATTTTATGTATGTTTTCGTGGAAAACAAGGAGATTTCTAAGTGACCCCAAACTTTTCAACGGTAGTGTACGATCTGAGAGAAAACATTCAACATTTCGGTATGGAGGGAGTCAATATATTTGTTTCTTGCTTCCATTTTTAGTGGATAAATTGGTTCCGCTCTATAGTGTGTCTGTGTCGTGTGAACTTGATAAAATGACAGTAACTACGGTGTTGTATAGTACTTTAGAGCCCTAAAATATCTGTTGAGATATCTGTCCAATTGCAATGTCTGTGAGACGGAAAGTAACACATTTACGAGTTCACAAAGTAATGTGTGTGGGAATGTGTGGTGTACGATTTGTGACCACAATGTGCTGTACGCAATTGTGATTTTCTCTCTTTAACAGGAATCTCAGTCTTGGAGCCAAAGCTGAAGTTGCGACAGATAAACATGTCACATACCTTGATATGACAATGCGACAAGAGTTAATAGATCTGCTGAATGGGACCAGAAACCAGGCTGTGTAAGTAGCCTTCACTAAGGAAAACGGACTACAACTTTTGAGGCTTAATTAAAGCCTTCATAAACCCTTTATAAGGCCTTTATAAATGCTTCATAAATCATTCATTATTAAATGGCATGCTATATAAAATATATAACCAATGGACAGGGTGGGGTAGGTTACTTTATAAATGTAATCTGTTACAGTTACTAGTTAGTTACCTGTCCAAATTTTGTATCAGTAATGTAACTTTTGGATTGCCCAAACTCAGTTATGTAATCTGATTACTTTCCGTTACTTCTGGATAACTTTCCCCTTTGGAGGCATTAGAAGAAGACAAAAAGGATCCATCAAACACATTTGGTGTGTCCTCATAGTGGTCCGACTTGTGTTCAGACTCACTTAGGTGGAACAAACTTAAACTTGCTGAATTTAATGTCATTCAGAAAATTAAAAGGTGTCATAATGTATTTTTTCGCAAAACATCCTTTCTGAATTTAAAAGTAATCCAAGAAGTAATCTTGTTTTTCAAAAGTATCTGTAATCTGATTAAATGTAATTCGTCACTCCCCAACCCTGTCAATGGAATTTTTTTTTTGTATCTTTCTCCCCTCTCCTCTCCAGGGTGATAGAACAAGTTTTCCCATGCTTCCTCAGAGCTCCCAGTGACTCCAATGCCAAACCAATAGAACAACTCTATAAAGGTAATGCACACATCCTCGACTAGGCTTCATATACAGCAGAGAGATGTAACATTGATAGATTTACATTGTATGTGAAATGAACACTTCTACATTTCTTGTTTTGACGCTGTTTCGTACTGAAGCATCCCCTTCTTATTACTGACTGCTAATGTAGCGTTAATGATAGTATCTCCCTTTCAGACAATGGCTACAAGAACATCCTGCTAGCCCTGGAGAGAACCCACAACAGCAGTGGAGAGATCCAGGAGTGGTGGATTGTGGACCAGCCTTCGGCGGGACAGATACAGATGAGGGGTGCGGCAGTGGGGAAGAAGAGAGAGGCGGGCCTCCATCTCTACGTGTTCAGTGACAAAGTCAGCCCGCCCAGTCTGGGCTTCTTGGCAGGATACGGGTGTGTGTGGAGGATATCGGACAGTGTGACTTGGGTTATGTTCAGTCAGGCACACCGTAGTAAAACGTTTTGCAGCGGAACATGAAAATGAGCATTTTGTTATTGTTTAAGGTCAGGCAGTACCACCTCGTTTCAAAATATTGTTTTTTTGCCTACTGGACACAACCCTTGCTTTCAAAAAGGGCTCCTGCATTTATAATGCTTTATTATTTGTTATAAGCATGTATGAGCCTTTATAATGTCTAATTACAAGGCTTATAATGTGTTACGTCTCTCACCGACAGGATCATGGGTCTCTACGCCTCGGTGGTGCTCGTCATCGGCAAGTTTGTGCGCGAGTTCTTCAGCGGCATCTCGCACTCCATAATGTTCGAGGAGCTGCCCGCCGTGGACCGCATCCTGAAGCTGTGTACCGACATCTTCCTGGTCAGAGAGACGGGCGAGCTGGAGCTGGAGGAAGACCTGTATGCCAAGCTCATCTTCCTCTACCGATCACCTGAGACTATGATCAAGTGGACCAGGGACCAGAAAACAAAGTGAGAGTGCCACTTGGTGGGCGACAGAGACATGAAGTATCACAGAATGCTAGATTTTAAAAAGCACAATCCGGCAGGAAGTTGCAAGCTAGCTTACTGCGCTCCCTGTATTTGGGTGTGACTGTGATAAGGACCCTCTCCCTGTCGAGCCTACAGTGAAACAATGTGACCTACACATGAAAGGTGTGTTTGTACTCGTTTAGTAGAAGAATTGCAGCCTTCAGTCAGTCAGCGTGTTTGAGATGTCACAGACAGACTGCTGCTGTCCTGCCTTCAGACGTCTGGCCTTTTTCCTATTGGGAAACATGAACCATGGGTTGTGCAATATACTGTCCAGATAGCTGGCTGTAAACTTGAACAGACATGTTATCTTGAGCTACACGGGAGAGAGAAGGGAAGCAGGCAGCGACAGAGACACTAGTCACTTTTATTCTCCAAGATATTTTCCTTTCCCTCCCTCTACTGGAAGGGCTTTGGCTTTCCCAGCAAGACAACAGCGAGAGGTTGTGACGTTGAAGACAAGTTATGATACTTTGTTACCGTTATGTGGTTTCTACAGATAATCAAGGGAGCTGTCGCAGACATCGTTCTCAGGAAATGTATATCATCTCACCAGAACGGGAATTAGGTTGTTGTTGTTTTTACCTGTAGGACACCGAAAAGAAACAATAAAGGGAAAATCAGTGATGATCACTGTGTATTTCTATGGGGCATAGAAATATAATGATAGATTCTACGGTATTATGGAGCATGTCCATGTTGATGGACCCATATGAAGACCTGTGAATTGAGAAGAGGGCGTCAATACAGATAGTTTTTGAAGCCTGTATTGCTTGAAAACCCCCTTTTATTTTTTACATTATAAGTTACTGTTAAGTTCATATGGTCAACCAAAATGTGATCAAGGCCATCAAAGCCATGCAATGGAAAATGCAGTCCCATGTGTAAGTGATTAGATTGTTTTCATGTTATGACATAGATACATGAGGTCTGTGCACCGCCATAGTGTAAGGAATCCCGTTTGTGTTGTTATTGTGGTTCAGCGACCTGAACATAAAGCACATGTTTGAAAGCTGACGTGCTGCCATTTTATTCCATTCTGACTTGATTCAGTAAAAACACAGAGGGCATGCCACAAACATCCAACCTGCATGCTCCACAACACTTGACACACATTTTAAGATTAGTTGTAAGCAGGAATCATAATTTCTAGCTTTCAGTTGGTTAAGAAACATTGCCATATGAAAACTAAAAAGGCATTCTGAAATCCTGAACAAACAAAAAATAACAATCACAATATACCCATTTTTCTCAACATTCATTTGATTCCATATAAGAGTGTAGCCTTCACACAGCCAATAGGAACTGAAATAGCTGTTTTTAACACTTCATACTATAGAAATTCAGAAATTGATTCATCTACCCCTTTACACATAAATTATTGAGGCACAGAGTTTTTATATTGTAAGTTGAATGTTCAAATCCATATTTTCACACTGTATCTTGTTGCATGCTGTTGTAGATTGAAAGATAAAAACATTGATGGTATATCCACTGAGGCAAATACAACAAAAGCAATTTAATGTTTCATATCACTTTAAATGTAGCAAAATATACAATATTTTACAATGACAGTAAACCCAAAAGGGACTAATAATACATATTCAAATCATTGAGTAGTGTATGATTATTTTCCACACCGATGTTATATATTACCATGCTTATGTTCTGAACATAACTCATTATGCTTGATGGTCCGAGTGCCTACAGTTGTTGCTTGGATTCTGGCAATGGGAGGGGAAGGCAGAGTTCACGACCCCCTGACATGCTCAGAATGTGAGGACAGGCTGTGGAAGATTCCAACTCCCTTCCTAACAGGCAACAGGAAGTGTTCTGGTCCAGGCAGGAAGTCCAGGTTCTGTGGCTAACATAGCCCACCGGCGTACTCATCCTCGTCAGCCTCTCCGGCCCCCGCTCCTCCTTCCCCAGCATCGGCAGCTGGCGCCTTCTTCTTCTTACCACCCCCTGGAACCCTCAGGCTGACGGACAACTTGGCATACTGCAAGATGATTGGCACTTTGTTCAGGTTAAGGCAAGTTAGTGGTCTCTACAGTATCTGTTTCTCAGAAGAGTGTATTCCAAATCTCTCCTTGAGTACCCCCAGCCAGTTCCATGTTTTTGCTGATTCAACTAATGAACTAATCAGAAAGCCCTTGGTTAGTTTGAATCAGGTGTGTGCCTCTTTCAGGAATAGATCAGGAGAGGTTTGGGAAACATATTTCTAGAGTATTCTGATAATTGAAAAGATAAATCATACAAAACAAAAAGGAGGCGGGGTCTAGAAGGGTGACGCAGGTGAGCAAGCAGTTGGATTGCTATTGTTTCTATTAATAAACTACTTCTCTGACTTTGTATTACTCAGCCTAGCCTGGAAATTCATCTATGGGGTGGCTAGGAGAGAGGTACAGTGGGGGAAAAAGTATTTAGTCAGCCACCAATTGTGCAAGTTCTCCCACTTAAAAAGATGAGAGAGGCCTGTAATTTTCATCATAGGTACACGTCAACTATGACAGACAAATTGAGATTTTTTTTTCTCCAGAAAATCACATTGTAGGATTTTTAATGAATTTATTAGCAAATTATGGTGGAAAATAAGTATTTGGTCACCTACAAACAAGCAAGATTTCTGGCTCTCACAGACCTGTAACTTCTTCTTTAAGAGGCTCCTCTGTCCTCCACTCGTTACCTGTATTAATGGCACCTGTTTGAACTTGTTATCAGTATAAAAGACACCTGTCCACAACCTCAAACAGTCACACTCCAAACCCCACTATGGCCAAGACTAAAGAGCTGTCAAAGGACACCAGAAACAAAATTGTAGACCTGCACCAGGCTGGGAAGACTGAATCTGCAATAGGTAAGCAGCTTGGTTTGAAGAAATCAACTGTGGGAGCAATTATTAGGAAATGGAAGACATACAAGACCACTGATAATCTCCCTCGATCTGGGGCTCCACGCAAGATCTCACCCCGTGGGGTCAAAATGATCACAAGAACGGTGAGCAAAAATCCCAGAACCACACGGGGGGACCTAGTGAATGACCTGCAGAGAGCTGAGACCAAAGTAACAAAGCCTACCATCAGTAACACACTACGCCGCCAGGGACTCAAATCCTGCAGTGCCAGACGTGTCCCCCTGCTTAAGCCAGTACATGTCCAGGCCCGTCTGAAGTTTGCTAGAGTGCATTTGGATGATCCAGAAGAGGATTGGGAGAATGTCATATGGTCAGATGAAACCAAAATAGAACTTTTTGGTAAAAACTCAACTTGTCGTGTTTGGAGGACAAAGAATGCTGAGTTGCATCCAAAGAACAACATACCTACTGTGAAGCATGGGGGTGGAAACATCATGCTTTGGGGCTGTTTTTCTGCAAAGGGACCAGGACGACTGATCCGTGTAAAGGAAAGAATGAATGGGGCCATGTATCGTGAGATTTTGAGTGAAAACCTCCTTCCATCAGCAAGGGCATTGAAGATGAAACGTGGCTGGGTCTTTCAGCATGACAATGATCCCAAACACACCGCCCGGGCAACGAAGGAGTGGCTTCGTAAGAAGCATTTCAAGGTCCTGGAGTGGCCTAGCCAGTCTCCAGATCTCAACCCCATAGAAAATCTTTGGAGGGAGTTGAAAGTCCGTGTTGCCCAGCGACAGCCCCAAAACATCATTGCTCTAGAGGAGATCTGCATGGAGGAATGGGCCAAAATACCAGCAACAGTGTGTGAAATTCTTGTGAAGACTTACAGAAAACGTTTGACCTGTGTCATTGCCAACAAAGGGTATATAACAAAGTATTGAGAAACTTTTGTTATTGACCAAATACTTATTTTCCACCATAATTTGCAAATAAATTCATTAAAAATCCTACAATGTGATTTTCTGGATTATTTTTTCTCATTTTGTCTGTCATAGTTGACGTGTACCTATGATGAAAATTACAGGCCTCTCTCATATTTTTAAGTGGGAGAACTTGCACAATTGGTGACTGACTAAATACTTTTTTCCCCCACTGTATCATATGGAAAGGACAGCTCATGATTCCATACCTTTTAAAGTCCTTAAACGCAATCAAAGGAGACAGTAAAGAGTGGTTTATTCATTAATCGGATTCTGTTGCAAAACATTTTGCAATGGAAACCGTTTACTCCAAAGGAAAATGTTTTGCAACAAAAACAAGTGTTTCTATTAGACAAATTCAGGAAGGTCTCTCCCCATTTCCTAGAGAGTAAACGGTTTCTGTTGCAATTTTTTTTTGCCGTTTTGCAAAACCGTTTCGCAACGGAATCCAACTAATGAATACACCCCTGAACACCAATTTAAAAAGTAGACACTCAAAACTTGCGATGACATGCTTCGAAAGTGAACGTTGGTTACATATTAGGCTGTAGGCAGCACACTCACATCGTTGTCCATGTACTTGAATAAGGGCGAGTTACAGACGCGCTGCACTTGTTCCTCATCCCGCTCGTCGTAGCCCTGTAAGAGCTGCTCCAAGCCAATACAGTCCTCGCTCCCACTGAAGCCTGGCAGACTAGGGGCAAAGGTTAGAATGGTTAGTCAAATATAACAACACTCATAACAATTACTTTCATATTTATCTTTCATTATAAACTGGATTGGTTCGAGCCCTGATTGGCTGACAGCCGTGGTATATCGGACCGTATACCACGGCTATGACAAAAAAAATTTTTTTACTGCTCTAATTACGTTGGTAACCAGTTTATAATAGCAATAAGGCACCTCGGGGGTTTGTGGTATATGGCCAATATACTATGGCTAAGGGCTGTATCCAGGCACTGCCTAAGAACAGCCCTAGCCGGGGTATATTGGCCATATACCACACCCCCTCTAACCTTATTGCTTAATTAGAAAAATGTGAAGTTAGTACCTGTAACTCTCTCGAACACATTTATCTGCTGCTACGAAGTCATTTCTGTGAAGGTGGACTAGCACTTGGGCAATGGTTTTCTGGAGATAAGCAAATACACAGGCAACCATTTGGTTTCAACACACAGTCAATGTTCTTTATTAGGTTAAATAAGTAAAACGCACCTTAAAACACGTTGGGTAATTCTCTATTTCTTTATACATGTTCTTCTCCTTTTGAATCGACACTGCTGCTTCATCAAGCCTGACGGACAAAAACACCAACAGTTAGCGGGTAGGGAATGAGTAGGAGAGGTAGAAAAATCTGTAAAGCAAGTGAGAATTGACTTGTGTTGCCTGACGAGCAGTCTTGATGATTTCCCCAGCATCTCTACAGCTTGACGTAGACGGTCCTCATTCTGCAGAAATATACATTCACCATATCAATACTACTTCAATTGATTTGATCACATTGCATTACCGTTATAACATTATAATGTATCCAATATCAAATCTCAAATAGGACTGTATTAATAGGCCATGCAGTACGTGAGATCCCTACAAATGTGACCCTGAACCGAGGTAGTGGCATGGAAGCAACACAACGATTTCTGGTCTTCTGTAGTATCAAATATTGAACTCATATAGCACTGTACCTCAAACACTGATGCAGCTTTCTGGTACAGATCCACTGCTTTTGCTAGATCCTGTGATTCGATTAGCCTAAAAAAAGAAAGTAGCCTAAGCATTTTTTAAAGTAGCCAAAGCATCAAAACAACGAATAAAAACAAGCATCATCAATATGTTTAGTGACATGCCAATGTTGACAGGGATTTCATTTCTAGAGCCCATCTATGATGATCAATATTGGCTACGTACTTTCCAGCTCTGTCGAGGGCCAAGGCTGCAGTGTCCGGTGTGCCGTTCTCTACATACATCATGCTTGCTCTCTCAATATACTGGATAGCCTCTGGTATCCTCTGCATGTCCTGGAGAGAAACAGGAGTGTCTATCAATGATTAGCTTCAGCAGCCAATTAATAGTCAAACTAAAACATTAGTTGTGTCAAAAATGTCTGACTAACAACAATGGCTTTAATCATGAAGTGAGCAACAAAGATTTAAAACTATGGAATAAAGATAACAGCAAATTTGATCTGACCTCTGATAAAAATGTATGAGTGTCGATACTGTTTATCACATTAACACTAACCTTAAGCATCATACCAGCTGCCTCAAGTGCTCTGCAACAGAAACGGCTCATTAGCAACGACCAATACAGTCACAAGTAGACAAACCAGGTCTCTATTGTACAGTTGAAGTCGGAAGTTTACATACACCTTAGCCAAATACATTTAAACTCAGTTTTTCACAATTCCTGACATTTAATCCTAGTAAAAATGCCCTGTCTTAGGTCAGTTAGGATCACCACTTTATTTTAAGAATGTGAAATGTCAGAATAATAGTAGAGAGAATGATTTAGTTCAGTTTTTATTTATTTCATCACATTCCCAGTGGGTCAGAAGTTTACATACACTCAATTAGTATTTGGTAGCATTGCCTTTACATTTTTTAACTTGGGTCAAACGTTTCGGGTAGCCTTCCACAAGCTTCCCACAATAAGTTGGGTGAATTTTGGCCCATTCCTCCTGACAGAGCTGGTGTAACTGAGTCAGGTTTGTAGACCTCATTGCTCGCACACGCTTTTTCAGTTCTGCCCACAAATGTTCTATAGGATTGAGGTCAGGGCTTTGTGATGGCCACTCCAATACCTTGACTTTGTTGTCCTTAAGCCATTTTGCCACAACTTTGGAAGTATGCTTGGGGTCATTGTCCATTTGGAAGACCCATTTGCGACCAAGCTTTAACTTCCTGACTGATGTCTTGAGATGTTGCTTCAATATATCCACATAATTTTCCTTCCTCATGATGCGATCTATTTTGTGAAGTGCACCAGTCCCCCCTGCAGCAAAGCACCCCCACAGCATGATGGTGCCACCCCCGTGCTTCACAGTTGGGATGGTGTTCTTCGGCTTGCAATCATCCCCCTTTTTCCTCCAAACATAACGATGGTCGTTATGGCCAAACAGTTCTATTTTTGTTTCATCAGACCAGAGGACATTTCTCCAAAAAGTACGATCTTTGTCCCCATGTGCAGTTGCAAACCGTAATGTCTTTTTTATGGCGGTTTTGGAGCAGTGGCTTCTTCCTTGCTGAGTAGCCTTTCAGGTTATGTCGATATAGGACTTGTTTTACTGTGGATATAGATACTTTTGTACCTGTTTCCTCCAGCATCTTCACAAGGTCCTTTGCTGTTGTTCTGGGCTTGATTTGCACTTTTTGCACCAAAGTAATCTCTAGGAGACAGAACGCGTCTCCTTCCTGAGCGGTATGACGGCTGCGTCGTCCCATGGTGTTTATACTTGCGTACTATTGTTTGTACAGATGAACATGGTACCTTCAGTCGTTTGGAAATTGCTCCCAAGGATGAGCCAGACTTGTGGAGGTCTACAATTCAAAGGCACAGTCAACTTAGTGTATGTAAACTTCTGACCCACTGGAATTGTGATACAGTGAATTATAAGTGAAATAATCTGTCTGTAAACAATTGTTGGAAAAATTACTTGTGTCATGCACAAAATAGATGTCCTAACCGACTTGCCAAAACTATAGTTGGTTAACAAGAAATTTGTGGAGTGGTTGAAAAACAAGTTTTAATGACTCCAACCTAAGTGTATGTAAACTTCCGACTTCAACTGTACATCACCTGGTTTCTATTAATAGCATTACATGAGACAGATCTTTCATACTCACTTGGCAGCATGGAATAGTCTGAACATTTAGTTAAGTTAAAGAAAACATTGATGTTTATATGAGATTTGTAGTCAATGTTGTTCAAATGCAGCATATAAAACCCCTACATAACTGCCAAACAACCCTGTGAAATTAGTCTCCCTAGGCAGACGGGTTGCCTCCCACATTAACAATGCCCTAGGCCTGGGATTTCCAAGAATACTGCGAAAGCATTCATGGTCATTAAAGTTGGGTGATAAGCCTAGCCCACTATTAGAAGTGAGCAGTGGAAGGATACGTTTTGTTGTTGGTATGGGCCTCTGCCTCTTGCAGGTATGCCTCCTTTGCTTCTTCAAGCATCTTGGCATTTTTAAAGGCAACAGCTGGAAGATGGAGGAGGGAACGCTTCATTATGCATTTAGAATGAAGAAATAAGGCCCGGGGGGGTGTGGTATATGGCCAATATACCACGGCTAAGGGCTGTTCTTATGTACGACACAACGCAGAGTGCCTGGATACAGCCCTTAGCCATGGTATATTAGCCAGGGGTGCAACTTTCACTGGGGACAGGGGACATGTCCCCCACACATTCTGAAATTGTATTTTTGTCCCCCCAGTTTTATCATTGGAATGTGCTACAAAACGAGCCAACGGTGTGCTTTAGGAACATGTGGACGCCTCTGAGCGGTCGGGTATGCTGTTTGGAGTGTTTATCCGACTGGAAAATAAAATTATTATTATTATTATTATGTTCCCCCCACTTCTTAAACCAAAGTTGCGCCCCTGATATTCCCCATATATCACAAATCCCTGAGGTGCCTTATTGCTATTATAAACTGGTTGGAACGTAATTAGAGCTGTAAAAAGAAATGTTTAGTCATACCTGTGGTATACCTCTGATATACCATGGCTGTCAGTCAATCAGCATTCAGTGCTCGAACCACCCAGTTTATAATACATAATAAGCTACATCATATGACAACCTGAGCAACACTAAGTGCAATCTAGCCAAGTAAAACTCAACTCCACAATGTACTTCACATCATAATACTGACAGTGCGCTATTTATTGCCCAACTAGCCATGTTAAACTCAACTCCACAATGTACTTCACATCAACAGAGTTGAGCGGAGACGAGTGTGCAGGGACTGGAGCGTCGACGTCACATAAAATAAAGGTTTTATTTTAAAAAACGTACGGACTTCAGCACCCAAAAAATAGCCCACAATTTCACGGCACATTGTCCCCTGTAATTGCGGGCTATTCTTTGGGTGATGAAATCTGTAGTTTGTGGAGTACATTGTGGAGTATAGTTTTACTTGGCTAGTTGGTCAATAAATAGCGCACTGTCAGTATTATGATGTTAAGTACATTGTGGAGTTTAGTTTTACTTGGCTAGTGCTCACCAGTCGTTGTAGTAGGGGACATGTATTCAGGTCAAAATTGTTGGTGTATTGAATAATGTAATAAATAGCCTTTGAAATACAATACCTGCTTTTGAGTACTCTGACGCAGCACTGTCATAGTCAGGCTTCCATTTCATGAAGCTAGTCCTTAAACTGTGGGGGGAAAATGCATTATATTCAGTGAAAACATAACACCAGGGTTGTCTCATATGGATTTACCATAGGGTTTAATACAGGTGTAGACGTCCTATTATTTCTGCAGTGATACTGTCAGGCATAACTGCAGTGTTGGCAGAGGCTAGCCAGCCAGCTCAACTGGCTTCCAATCCTGTCTAGAGTGCTAGCTAGCTAAATAGCATATGATTAACTAGAAATACAACTCCCTTCCTATTTGTGTTGTAAATAGGTATATTTACAATATAGACTTGTTTATACTATGATACTGGCTACCTACTGTAATAAAATGGTCAAAAGCAATTCAGCTAGCTAGCTAACGTCATCTAGCTAGCAAGATTTCCTTACTATTTTTCAGCCTTGGCAATGTGGTCGTGCGCCTCGTTGATTTTCGCAGCCATCTGGTCCCCACTAGCTGACAATGTAATTCAAAGATGAGTATTAAAGATACTGCTGACTAAAATATAGTGAGATGTTGCTGTAGATGGCTCTGAATGCTAGCGTTACTGGTTTCAGGAGACCTTTTCGTCATCAGTGTTTGCCTACGGAATCCCGTGAGTGGCATTTTCTTTATCTAACGATACATTGCGATAAAGTGTTGCAATGTTGCAGCTACTGCGTACAAAGGGGGCAACAATGTAACAGTTAAAAAAAATTTATAGAACGCCCTAAAGTAAACTAGTTTTCTTTCATCTCTATTTGCAATGCATCATGACATCTCCAGTTATTCATTCATAGTCTATAATTTGCAATTGAATTACTCAATATTGCAATCTATGACTTTTATATACATTTACGTCATTTAGCAGACGCTCTTATCCAGAGCGACTTACAGTTAGTGAGTGCATACATTTTTCATACTGGTCCCCCGTGGTAAACGAACCCACAACCCTGCCGTTGTAAGCGCCATGCTCTACCAACTGAGCTACAGGGGACTACCTTGCTTACAGAATTAATAATATCATTGGTCATTACGTTTATTTTATAAAGCCCTTTTTACATCAGCAGTTGCAAAGTGCTTAACAGATACCAAGCCAAGAGCAAGCAATGCAGAAGCAGAAGCAACAGTAGAAGCAGACGCAGAAGCAGAAGTAGAAGCAGAAGCAGAGTAGAAAGAAACCTAGAAAGGAACCAGACTCAGATGGGTGTCCAGTCCTCTTCTGGCTATTATTATCAGTGAATGTGATCTGTGAATTGATTAGAATTATCTTTCAAAATGGTTGCTACTATTTACTAAGTAATAAGCTAATAAATCAGGTCAGTGGAATATTGCGAAACAAATCAGATCAGCACACAAGTAGAAATGGCATATCTTATGATGCCAGCAGACAGAGTTGTCTTGGCTCGGGTTCACCTGAGCTGCGGGGCAACTGTGTCTGCAGCCTGAAATGGGAACTGTATCTTTAAGGCGCTTTCTTACCACTGTCTGCTTTGTGTAGCCAGAGGGGAGAGTCACGCCATCAGGACATGCTTTAATTCAGAAAAGTATATGTAAACAAAGAGGTAAGAAGCTTTCACCTCTGGAGCAAGAATCGACTATTTGGGCAGGTAAGTTTGATTACTACTTCTATGATTCCTTGGTGTGCGTTCTTTACCAAGACAGAAAAAGTCCATCCTTCTTTCTTCCCGGTTAGTTCATGTTGAGAAAAGGTATTTATAGCTTTGGGTAGCCTATTTGCCTCTCCAAAACACGAGGCTCGTTCATTAACGCCGCCTGAAAAGTGTCCGACTTTTCATACAATGTATCCAAAGTGTTTAAATGTAGGATAAAATGTAACATTCCTTCCTTATGTAACCCTGATGTCTTAGTGTTGCACTACTTCAATGATTAACATGGTATTATTGAATTAGACTACCGTAATAGGTATACAACGTTTGAACATGGATTTTAAATATATTCCGATTTTTAGATGAAAGTGCGCAGCAACCTTTATTAGAATTGAGTTGCCAGCAAGCGGGAAACCAATGTTTTTTTTGCATTGCAATGGGTCTGATGACTTGTGGTTTGTGTAGAAAAGGAATGATGCTCCTTTGAAGCAAGCGGGCAATTTACCATAACAATTGAATCCAAGGGATAGTTCCTTGACACGACTTTTCCTGTGTTTTATTAGTATGTTCATTGTGTCCTGATGACGTCTTGTGTTGATGTTATCTTATTGAATAAGGGGTACGTTCTAAGTTATTGTCTGTCTCTGTTTTGTCGGTTCAGGTTACCGTTGTTTCGTGCGTGTCGGAATGAAGTCTACTCAAATCTTACTATCCACTGCACTTATTTTGCTTCTCTCGGGACTTTCCATGACCACAGCTTGCAACAAGGCTCTCTGTGCCAGTGATGTCAGCAAATGTCTCATTCAGGTAAGAAGGCTAACTCTTAGCATAATGTTTTTGAAAAGACATAATTCAGGTAAGAAGGCTAAGGCTTAGTATGACGTTTTTGAAAAGGCATTAGGTTTTTCTCACCAATAAAATGTTTCTGTTTCTAAGTCACTTTGAGATAATTCTATGCAATTTCTATAAGGGATCATTGTCTTTTCCGAGGAATGTTCGACTGCCATACAGTGTATTATGCCAACATTTTATTCCTTGGTGTTAATCTAAGATTGCATTAACCTCCCACTATGCATTTCCTCAGTGTATGTCTGAAGTCATTTTACAATAACCTGAATTCTCTGCTGTGATCAAAGTATTCTCTCTGTACTGGAAAAGCACATTAAACCATGACAGTTCCTGTAAGCTAAAGAAAGCCCTGCTGAGAACCCTCAACTAACAGAGAGGGGAGTTACTAAAAATGAAAACTTCTGAGTTGGCAGGGCTACAATCAAGTGAAGGTTTTCAATTTACAGCCGCACAGTGTCCTCAAAGGATGTATCCTAGTCTACCTTGGCTGTACATGAGATAGCCAATGGAGATAGATATGTGTACCTTCCGTGGTTACTGGTGCTGCCTTGCCTGGCTACCCAAACTCCTTGCTCCGGCCAAACGCTACGCCACAGACTTTAGTTTCTTCTCCACAATGAGTCTGGAGTACTTCCCCAACGATTTCTAGAACGCAAAACACATTCTAACTGTTCCGATTGGTCCCAGAAACCGATGGGTTGGGCCAGAGCTAGAACACACGTGGGTAAAGCAGCGTTTAGAAAATGTGTCATTGGCTTTGATACTCTGAGTGGTTAGAAATTGTCCAATCGCTGATTACTTTGTTTTGTACAACACCCCTCAGAGTGAGGGGGCAGCGGAATAATTCAGTTTGAGTCGTCAGGCAAGGTGCTGCAACAACCACACTTGACTGTGGGCTCAGTTAGCGCCATCCCTTTGCACATCTGGAATTTGACCTCTACTCTCCCTTTCAACTGCTCTGCCTGCCACACTGGAGGAGTCACAGAACAGGCAACTTGAGGTCGGCCCACAAACTCCGGTGGAAACCTCAAGCATGCACAGTAAAACACACAAACACAGGCACGCACACACACATCCTCCCCCTAGTGATTTCTAAATAGGGATAGAATATGATATGGTTTATTTTCTTGGCGTTGTATCAACCATGACGTGCTCGATACACACCAAGATAAATAAACCCTCTTATGTAGTTTTTGTCCTCCTCATGTTACGACTGAAGCCTGACTGAGGCTACTGCATTGTCTGAGTGTTTACACACATGTGCACAACATGATAGAAGGATTATACCAGATGTATGCAATTGCTGTTGCTGAATTTCTCTCCTATTTGTGCATTATCAGTCCTGCCGCGTACATAAAATGTGTCCATGTTCTGGTTTCCATTGTGTGTTTTGTGATGTACAGGAGCTGTGTCAGTGCAGGCCCTCAGATGGGAACTGCTCGTGCTGTAAGGAGTGTATGCTCTGTCTGGGCACACTGTGGGAGGAATGCTGCGACTGTGTGGGTAGGTGCCATGGACTAGGTGCGGTGGTGAGCATATTGGAAAGAACCGGTGTCAGATTAGAGGAGGTTAATGAGGTGGCAGAATGGATGGGGTTAATGAGGTGGCATAATGGATGGGGTTAATGAGGTGTCAGACTGGATGGGGTTAATGAGGTGTCAGACTGGATGGGGTTAATGAGGTGTCAGTCAGGATGGGGTTAATGAGGTGTCAGACTGGATGGGGTTAATGAGGTGTCAGACTAGATGGGGTTAATGAGGTGTCAGATTAGATGGGGTTAATGAGGTGTCAGACTGGATGGGGTTAATGAGGTGTCAGACTGGATGGGGTTAATGAGGTGTCAGACTGGATGGGGTTAATGAGGTGTCAGAATGGATGGGGTTAATGAGGTGTCAGACTGGATGGGGTTAACGAGGTGTCAGACTGGATGGGGTTAATGAGGTGTCAGACTGGATGGGGTTAATGAGGTGTCAGACTGGATGGGGTTAATGAGGTGTCAGACTGGATGGGGTTAATGAGGTGTCAGACTGGATGGGGTTAATGAGGTGTCAGACTGGATGGGGTTAATGAGGTGTCAGACTGGATGGGGTTAATGAGGTGTCAGACTGGATGGGGTTAATGAGGTGTCAGACTGGATGGGGTTAATGAGGTGTCAGACTGGATGGGGTTAATTAGGTGTCAGACTGGATGGGGTTAATGAGGTGTCAGACTGGATGGGGTTAATGAGGTGTCAGACTGGATGGGTTTAATGAGGTGTCAGACTGGATGGGGTTAACGAGGTGTCAGACTGGATGGGGTTAATGAGGTGTCAGACTAGATGGGGTTAATGAGGTGTCAGACTGGATGGGGTTAACGAGGTGTCAGACTGGATGGGGTTAACGAGGTGTCAGACTGGATGGGGTTAATGAGGATGGTATTGCATCCATCAGATCCTTCCACGTCAATGTCCATTATTCACTGATTGTTGAAGGTATTGCATCCATCAGATTTTACAAAGTGCAGTGAATATTGAGTATCAAATGAACAAAGAGAAGAATAGTGGTTTACTGTAATGTTGTATTTATTTGCCATTGATCAATATTTCCTAACTTGCTTCCTGCCTCCCCTCACAGGGATGTGTAACCCCAGGAACTACAGCGACACTCCGGCTACCTCCAAGAGCACGGTGGAGGAACTCTACCGACCCATCCCCTCACTGTTCCGCGCCCTCACCGAGGGCGAAGCGCCCATCAACATGATGGTGGTATCCTTCCCAGTGGCCGAGGAACTATCTTACCACGAGAACCTGGTGTCTTTTCTAGAGACCATCGAGGACCAGCACCAAAATGTCTCCCTGCCTGGGAACAGTATCCACGCCAGCTACGATAACACCCAAAGTACTGAAGGTAGGGAGGGGTGAGGGGGTTGAATTATGGGGATACTAATAGCTGTGGTGTACTCATTTGATAATAAGATAATAAATAAAACATAGGCACATCATACAGTCTTGTGCAGGTGCCTGTTATCAAAGTATTAAACTTAGTTCATCAGCAAAACAGACTCTGAAGATTCCACATTGCAATATACTATTATATATGAGTGTGTGTATGTGTGTATATATATATATATATATATATATATATATATATATATATATAAAAAAACTGGGTGGGTTGTGCCCTGAATGTCGATTGGCTGAAATCATATTTTTACTGTTCTAATTACGTTGGTAACCAGTTTATAATAGCAATAAGATACCTCAGGTGTTTGTGGTATATGGCCAATATACCACAGCTAATGTTGCGTCATGCCATATACCACACCTCCTCGGTCATTATTGCATATATATATAGATATAGATATGGACTTGGTATTTTACCAAATAGGGATATCTTCTGTATACCCCCCCTACCTTGTCACAACACAACTGATTGGCCCAAACGCATTAAGAAGGAAAGAAATTTCACAAATTAACTTTTAAGAAGGCACACCTGTTAATTGAAATGCATTCCAGGTGACTCCCTCATGAAGCTGGTTGAGAGGATGCCAAGAGTGTGCAAAGCTGTCATCAAGGCAAAGGGTGGCTATTTGAATAATCTCAAATATAAAATAGATTTTGATTTGTTTAACATTTCTTTGGTTACTACATGATTCCATATGTGTTATTTCATAGTTTTGATGTCTTCACTATTATTCTACAATGTAGAAAATAGTAAAAATAAAGAAAAACCCTTGAATGAGTAGGTGTTCTTTGACCGGTAGTGTGTGTGTGTGTGTGTGTGTGTGTGTGTGTGTGTGTGTGTGTGTATGTATGTATATATATATATATATATATATATATATATATATATATATATATATATATACACACACACACACACACACACAGTGCATTTGGAAAGTATTCAGACCCCTTCCCTTTTTCCACATTTTGTTACATTACAGCCTTATTCTAAAATGGATTAAATAAATAAAAACTTCCTCATCAATCTACACACAATACCCCATAATGACAAAGTGAAAATAGGTTTTTAGACATTTTTGCTAATTTATAAAAAATTAAAAACATAAATACCTTATTTACGTAAGTCTTCAGACACTTTGCTATGAGACTCGAAATTGACCTCAGGTGCATCCTGTTTCCATTGATCATCCTTGAGATGTTTCTACAACTTGATTGGAGTCCACTTGTGGTAAATTCAATTGATTGGACATGATTTAGAAAGGCACACACCTGTCTATATAAGGTCCCACAGTTGACAGTGCATGTCAGAGCAAAAACCAAGCCATGAGGTCGAAGGAATTGTCCGTAGAGCTCCGAGACAGGATTGTGTCAAGGCACAGATCTGGGGAAGGGTACCCAAAAATGTCTGCAGCATTGAAGGTCCCTAAGAACACAGTGGCCTCCATCATTCTTAAATGGAAGAAGTTTGGAACCACCAAGTCTCTTCCTAGAGCTGGCCGCCCGGCCAAACTGAGCAATCTGGGGAGAAGGGCCTTAGTCAGGGATTTGACCAAGAACCCGATGGTCACTCTGACAGAGCTCCAGAGTTCCTCTATGGAGATAGAACCTTCCAGAAGGACAACCATCTCTGCAGCACTCCACCAATCAGGCCTATATGGTAGAGTGGCAAGACAGAAGCAACTCCTCAGTAAAAGGCACACGACAGCCTGCTTGGAGTTTGCCAAAAGTCACCTTAAGACTCTCAGACCATGAGAAATAAGATTCTCTGGTCTGATGAAACCAAGATTGAACTCTTTGGCCTGAATGCCAAGCGTCACGTCTGGAGGAAACCTGGCACCATCCCTACGGTGAAGCATGGTGGTGGCAGCATCATGCTGTGGGGATGTTTTTCAGACTAGTCAGGATCGAGGGAAAGATGAATGGAGCAAAGTACAGAGAGATCCTTGATGAAAACCTGCTCCAGAGCGCTCAGGACCTCAGACTGGGTCAAAGGTTCACCTTCCAACAGGACAGCGACCCTAAGCACACAGCCAAGACAACACAGGAGTGGATTCGGGACAAGTCTCTGAATGTCCTTGAGTGGCCCAGCCAGAGCCCAGACTTGAACCCGATCGAACATCTCTGGAGAGACCTGAAAATAGCTGTGATGTGACGCTCCCCATCCAATTTGACAGAGCTTGAGAAGTTCTACAGAGAATGGGAGAAACTCCCCAAATACAGGTGTGCCAAGCTTGTAGCATCATACCCAAGAAGACTCGGCTGTAATCGCTGCCAAAGGTGCTTCAACAAAGTACTGAGTAAAGGGTCTGAATATTTATGTAAATGTAATATCAGTTTGATAATTTTATTAAATGTGCAAGAATTTCTAAAAACCTGTTTTTGCTTTGTCATTATTGGTTATTGTGTGTAGATTCACCTTTTTTTTAACTAAATTTTAGAATAAGGCAAAATGTGGAAAAAGTCAAGGGGTCTGAATACATTCCGAATGCACTGTATATATATATATATCCCATAACAAATCAGGACAGCCCAATTGGCTTTAGGGGTATTAACCTGGGCAGATTGGGCAACCCCATAAGTGTTAAAGATATGGACTTTGTTCCAACACACTATTTTAGGAACCCCCAGGAGTCAATAACTCATCCCCCTGGCAGGGACCATATTGTTTTAGGAGGGGGAGGGCTAAGCTATAATGAACTCATGGCTAATGCTGCTTTGAACTGAGCTCAGTGGCTCGACCCCCTCCATAAAAGCTTATGAGATCTCAGGGCCTTCGCTTTCTTTTGATGCTTTTAGCGGACCGCTATTAGAAAACCAAGCAGCCCTGTAAATTATTATGAGTAGATTTGCTGCTGGCCTGGTGGACTTTCATGTGCATCCGCTCCAGTTGTCCTCTCCTCAGCCCCTTGTCCTAGTGATTCTAATTGACTAGGAACCTGCGTGTCTGTGTGGGCGAGGGCTCCTTACGTATCCGCTCTCTGAACCCTTGACCCAGATCTGTTTTCCCTTTGGAAACACACACTCATTAATCAGGCCTCCAGCGGCGGGGGATGCCCTCGCCTTATGAGGTGGGATGGGTGTGGGGCTGTAAATCAAGCTGTACGCATGCCATCCTTTAGCGTAGTATGGATGATGCATGTGTAACAAGTGATTAGGCTCTGCTAGGCTTTAGCTCAGCTGGCTAACACAGACTTGTGGCACATAGGAGACCTGGGTTCAAACCCTGGTAGGTCACATGGTAGAGGTGGACTTTTGTTTTATGAAACATTTAAATAAATACTGGGATTGATACATAACATAGTAGAGGTGGACTAACAGGACTTTGCTTCCTTTGTGCTTTAGAGTACCTTCATAATATTAAAGTGAAGACTACAATATATAGCTTAAGCATGTTATTGCTAATATTTGCCTGTTGTATTCTTTGGTATTCAAAGGCTTATTTCTCCACGTTTTTTCCACTCCACAGATAACATGTGCACTGTGGTGTACTTTGACGACTGCGTGTCCATCCGCCAGTGCAAGCAGTACTGCGAGTCCATGGGCGGCTCCAAGTACCGCTGGTTCCACAATGCCTGCTGTGAGTGCATCGGCCCAGAGTGCCTCGACTACGGCAGCAAAGCCGTCAAGTGCATGAACTGCCTGTTCTAATGAAAGCCAATGGGACAAGCCACGTTAGGGTACTGTGCTCAAACTGCCAAAAGGGGGCACTGTCTGCAATAGCAGATGGGATGAGGTTGACTGAGGAAGATAACTTGTGCCTCTGCCTTTTGTAAAATGTTTCCATATTGTGATGTAAAATATTAGCCCTTACTAATTATTTTTGCTCTTAAATTTGTTTTTATATGTTATATAGATTCTCTAGCAATACATATATGGATTGTTTTATATTTTCTCATATAGTTAATGCTGAAAGGGTCACTATGACAAATAGTTTTTTTATAGCCGCGTAAAGACAAGCAATCAATGTTATCAAATCTGTAGTGAAATGGCATTTTATTTTTGTTGTAATGGACAATCATAGTAAATACAGTTTTTGTATCATCGTTAGCTATATAACATACGCTACATGGCCAAATGTATGTGGACACCTGCTCGTCGAACACGTAATTCTAAATCATGGGCATTAATATGGAGTTGGTTCCCCCCTTTGCTGCTATAACAGCCTCCACTCTTCTGGGAATGCTTTTCACTAGATGTTGGAACATTGCTGCAAGGACTTTCTTCCATTCAGCCACAAGAGCATTAGTGAGGTCGGGCACTGATGTTGGGCAATTAGGCCTGGCTCGCGGTCGACGTTCCAATTCATCCCAAAGGTGTTCGATGGGGTTGAGGTCAGGGCTCTGTGCAGGCCAGTCAAGTTCTTCCACAACGATCTCGACAAACCATTTCTGTATGGACCTCGCTTTGTGCATGGGGCATTGTCATGCTGAAACAGGAAAGGGCCTTCCCCACACTGTTGCCACAAAGTTGGAAGCACAGAATCGTCTAGAATGTCATTGTTTGCTTTAGCGTTAAGATTTCCCTTCACTGGAGCTAAGGGGCCTAGCCCGAACCATGAAAAACAGCCCCTGACCATTATTCCTCCTCCACCAAATTTTACAGTTGGTGCTATGCATTGGGGCAGGTAGCGTTCTCCTGGCATCCGCCAAACCCAGATTAGTCCGTTGGACTGCCAGATGGTGAAGCGTGATTCATCACTCCAGAGAACGTTTCCACTGCTCCAGAGTCCAATGGCGGCGAGCTTTACACCACTCCAGCCGACGCTTGGTATTGTACATGGTGATATTAGGCTTGTGTGTGGCTGCTCGGACATGGAAACCTATTTCATGAATCTCCTGACGAACAGTTCTTGTGCTGATGTTACTTCCAGAGGAAGTGTTGCATCCGAGGACAGATGATTTTTACACGCTTCAGCACTCAGCGGTCCCTTTCTGTGAGCTTGTGTGGCCTACCACTTCATGGCTGAGCCGTTGTTGCAGCTAGACTTTTCCACTTCACAATAACAGCACTTAGTCGACCGGGGCAGCTCTAGCAGGACATACATTTGACGAACTGACTTGTCCGGAAAGGTGGCATCCTATGACGGTGCCACGTTGAAAGTCACTGAGCTCTTCAGTACGGGCCATTCTACTGCCATTGTTTATCTATGGTGATTGCATGGCTGTGTGCTCAATTTTATACACCTGTTAGCAACGGGTGTGGCTGAAATAGCCGAATCCACTAATTTGAAGGGGTGTCCAGATACTTTTGGCCATGTAGTGTACGTTATTTTAAGAAGCGACGGCCCTATTCAATCAAAACTGATGGCCAGCCTTTCACAGACAGCAGGTTTGGTTTTATAGGCGCAATTAGGTTGATTTTTTGTTTTATACTGTAAACATTATTTTAAATCCTATTATTCCAGCGCAAGTATATTGTTTGACTGAATATTACACTTACCATGCACACTCCAGAATGAAACAGTTGATTGTTCTAAAGGTCGTCTGGTGTGATCTGGTTCTGGCCAGGATTGTGTTCCACTCTTAGGTGTACTGTAAGTCGTGTCACAGAGGAATCCAGTTGTTATTGCACGAGCCCTCTGGGTTTATTCCCTGTTCTTCATGTCTTTAGCAATGCTCATTAAAGGTCTGCAACATTTGGTTTCAATTAGGGCCACAGAGGCTGGCAGAGAGCAGCAAAAACATTACTGCAACGTCTTTCCCCAACTTTATTGGTCTGGTAGAGGTCATATGTCCAACATTCAATCTACTTGTTTCATTTACGTGTTTGTGTTCTTGCTTTCTTGTGCTGGTTCACTGTCTCACATTGCTTATTTGCTTGATGAACTGTCAAGTATTTATAGAGTTGTCGTGCAGCGAGTGGGTCTCGTGAAACAGATAATGTTGGTTATTTGGTACAGAAGTGGAGCAATGTGGTTTATGGAAGCAGTGAGGTACTAAGGAAAAATGCAAACAGTAAAATAATGTTTTATGTCAAATGTAATAAATAAATAAATACATTCTCATTTCTACACTAACAGTTTCCCCACAGGAGCATTTGATTTCTACAAGAGATGCCTGACAGTTCCTTTTCATCCTGGGCGTTCTGAACCCATTTACCACACAACCCAGGTGTCCCAATCAGTTCGCCCCACTTTCCCTGTAGCTAGAAGAAGAGTGTTGCTGTGTTGCTGTGTCACATAGCCGGTGGGCTGTGTTGTGTGGGTCGGGTACATCCAAGGCCTCACAAAGAAGCCTTTGTCTCAGGAGGATGGCTCTGGTCATGTGACCAGTCTACTCCTGGCATAACGAGCCAGCCAAACCTGCTGCAATGCAGTCGATCAGGGTTGCGTGCAGGCAGACATCCTTGTTGCAGCGTTGGACAACGATGCTATTGTGTTGGCTGTAAAAGCAGGGAGGAATGGATCTTGTGAAGGACATGAATTAAGGGTTCGGGTTAGGCAAATGGAAGAGAGAGCACTAGTCATGGTCTTTTTGTAGGCACTAACTCCGCCATGGTTTGTGGTAAACACAGGCTGAAGAAATAATCATTGGTTAATGTCATTATTGTTAATTTTGAAACATTTATATGATCAAAAAAAGGCTTCATAATTCATAAAGGTCATGTTAACTGACTGATATCTCAGAACAAAATGTACACAAATATATATACACACACACATATATGGACACAAATCTGGGTTTGGCGGATTTCAGGAGAACGCTACCTGCCCCAATGCATAGTGCCAACTGTAAAGTTTTGTGGAGGAGGAAAAATGGTTTGGGTTAGGCCCCTTAGTTCTAGTGAAGGGAACTTTTATGCTACAGCATACACTTACATTCTAGACGATTCTGTGCTTCCAACTTTGTGGCAACAGTTTGGGGAAGGTCCTTTCCTGTTTTAGCATGACAATGCCCCGTGCACAAAGCGAGGTCCATACAGAAATGGTTTGTCGAGATTGGTGTGGAAGAACTTGACTGGCCTGCACAGAGCCCTGACCTCAACACCATCGAACACCTTTGGGATGAATTGGAACGCCGACTGCGAGCCAGGCCTAATCTCCCAACATCAGTGCCGACCTCACTAATGCTCTTGTGGCTGAATGGAACCAAGTCCCCGCAGCAATGTTCTAACATCTAGTGGAAAGCCTTCCGAGAAGAGTGGAGGCTGTTATAGCAGCAAAGAGGGGACCAACTCCATATTAATGCCCATGATTTTGGAATGAGATGTTCGAGAAGCAGGTGTCCACATACTTTTGGTCATGTATGATCTCCTAAGCCTGTCTTAACATCAGACCTTATTTTCTGCGTTTTTTCCAAAACTTGTTTCCCCATAGGAATGGCTGAACGAACCAAAGGTAACTCATTTCTGGTTTTTAGGACTAAAAGCTGGCGAGCTCAATTGGTTAATGAAAATGACAGTGAGTTAGTGTTTTAATGTACATGCAAACCTGTAAGAATGTGATTTTGTCCTGGTGGCAGAAGGGTATACTACAAAGCAGGATTAATGAGTTAGCCAGTTAACTTCTAAATATTGTGAAAATGTTTTTAATTTTTTAGATAAGCTTGAAATTGGCATGGTCCAATTGGCTCAACAACCAAAAACACAAATTAACTTTAGAGCTTCAATATGTAACTTTTTGGGCGACCCAACCAAATTCACATAGAAATGTGTGTTATAGATCTGTCATTCTCATTGAAAGCACGTCTAAGAAGCGGTAGATCTGTTCCATGTGCGCTATATTTCTATGTTAACCATTCTTTCGTTTTTGCTTCTTTTACATTTGGTTTGTACACTAGCTTAAAAACAGATAAATACAATATTTGAAGTTAGATGGCTAACTCACTGATGCTGCTTTCTAGTATACCTCTAACCTCAGAATGCTTCAGAATAAACATTTTATTGGAAGAAAGCTCAGTGATCAGCGGACCTTAGCGACTGGGGTTTTCCAGTCATGTAGAGATTGAGGTCGGAGGGTTGTGGAGGGCGTAAAAAACACGAGTTGCGCTGCAACAGGTCCCTGGTTTGATTCAACACAATTTAGTCTAACTAATGATTTTCTAGCTCAAGGACCAGTGGGCGTAGTTTAGAGTGACCGGTGAGAGCAAAGAGCGACAACACAGACGGAAAGGCTTGCACGTGGTGTAACAAGGGTTGCCATACAGCACGTACCTGGTTCGAATACCGGTGTGGTTTTAGTTTATGCCTTCAGAATAAAATCCAATAAGGTAAAGGTACACAGGTAAAGAAAAGTCTTCACGTAAGTGGCTCAATGATTTTGATGCTTAAAAATAAATAAATACTTATGTTACAACACTAGTCTGACAAAGGCCGGGATACATTCTGATCGCGGGTTATAGGCATTGCAACTTAAGGCAATTTCCGATTGAGCCGACATATGCAGTGTTTACTGTAAATTGCCTTAAAGCCACAACGCTTATAATCCGCAATCCAATTTAATCCCAGCCAGGGCATGGCACCAGTTGTATACAAAACTCCCCTTTGGTGTTAAGAATATCCTGAGAAACATCCGTTCCAGAGCCTCAGTCCCCCCATCCCTCCCTCCAGTTTACACAAACAAAATACGCCTACAAATTTGTGCCTGCTTTTTATTTAATGTTGAGACAGGTAAAACAAATAAAATAAAAAAATGTGTATCACAATACTATTCATAATCGTTGATCAAAATGGAAAAGTTCCTTGAGATATGTACAGATAGGGTATAAGGGAGGAGGAGGAGGGGGGGAAGCAAAGGGGAGAACAGAAGGGGTTGGATAGGGGGGGGGGGGTCGCAGTATTTTATTCTCAGGTTAAAATACCACGTTTCAAGTGAGTGTGTGCTGACCTTTTACAATTGGATATCTCTCCGTTTACTTAAAACGCCGCAAACGGACAGCCATAATATTAATAAAAATACATGTATTTTTCATTGACAACAGGAACCCCTGTCTGCCAGGGGGTGGCCCTCTGTCTATGGGTACAACAATGTGCTGCACTAGAGAGTTAAAACAATGGAAGCCGGAGCCCTGTAGGAGAAAACGTGCTACGTCCGACACTGCCCACAGAAGAAGGCTGTGATGGTACAGACTTTCTTTTTTATATGCAGCATAGGAGTCATTTATACAGTATCAAAAAGAAAAAGCAATTACAGAAACTTTACACCGTTTAAACGTTTTGAGTTGGAGACAGTCGTCCTGCTACGTGGTTCGATAAAGCTTGTGAGATACTGGCTTTTCCGCTAAGTCTGGGGAGGATGAGTGCGTGCGCGAGAGAGGAGGAACCGATGGGGAGAAATGGTCCAGCTCCGTTCCCTGTGCGTTTTTTTTCCATTCGTTTTGTTAGTCATTGAATCCACTCCGGACATTCAAGTATTTTCCAGTTTAAAGGAAGACACTTAAGGCTTATGTGGCAAAAAAATTTAAAATAAAAATCGAAGCACTAAATAATTCTGTTGTATTGAGTCGAGTTGTGTTGCACTGCGTTGGGCAAGTTGTGTTGATGCATGGGTCCTCCCCTTCTGGTTGTTTAGAAGTAGAAGTGCCAGTAAAGGGCATACCGCAAGCCCTCTGCCCCCTAACCTGTGGGGAGGGGGGTGGTCTGGGCTCAGTAGGTGGAGGAGGTGGTGCTCATGGCGTCCTCGCTGAGGCGAGTGCTCCCAGGATGCACGCTGGCAAAGTACTTGACGTCCTTGTCCAGGTCCATCTGCAGGGCCACCAGTGTCTGCTCTAGCGCCTCCTGGTGGGAGTTGGCAGAATGCAGGAAGTACTCTGCAGGGGACGACAGAGGATGAAGAGGACAGATGTGATGAGGATTCAACTGCAGTTCAGCTGAAGATATGAAGAACATTCGCATACTTGTGTTTCCTTATTGGGGATTAATAAAATGATATACATACACATAAATACATACATATAAATATATACATAAATATATACACATATATACACACACACACATACAGTGAGGGAAAAAAGTATTTGATCCCCTGCTGATTTGCCCACTGACAAAGACATGATCAGTCTAAAAGTTTAATGGTAGGTTTATTTGAACAGTGAGAGACAGAACAACAAAGAAATCCAGAAAAACGCATGTCAAAAATTGATTTTCATTTTTAATGAGGGAAATAAGTATTTGACCCCTCTGCAAAACATGACTTAGTACTTGGTGGCAAAACCCTTGTTGGCAATCACAGAGGTCAGACGTTTCTTGTAGTTGGCCACCAGGTTTGCACACATCTCAGGAGGGATTTTGTCCCACTCCTCTTTGCAGATCTTCTCCAAGTCATTAAGGTTTAGAGGCTGACGTTTGGCAACTCGAACCTTCAGCTCCCTCCACAGATTTTCTATTGGATTAAGGTCTGGAGACTGGCTAGGCCCCTCCAGGACCTTAATGTGCTTCTTCTTGAGCCACTCCTTTGATGCCTTGGCCGTGTATTTTGGGTCATTGTCATACTGGAATACCCATCCACGACCCATTTTCAATGCCCTGGCTGAGGGAAGGAGGTTCTCACCCAAGATTTGACGGTACATGGCCCCGTCCATTGTCCCTTTGATGCGGTGAAGTTGTCCTGTCCCCTTAGCAGAAAAACACCCCCAAAGCATAATGTTTCCACCTCCATGTTTGACGGTGGGGATGGTGTTCTTGGAGTCATAGGCAGCATTCCTCCTCCTCCAAACACGGCGAGTTGAGTTGATGCCAAAGAGCTCGATTTTGGTCTCATCTGAATCATTCAGATGTTCATTGGCAAACTACAGACGGCCCTGTATATGTGCTTTCTTGAGCAGGGGGACCTTGCGGGCGCTGCAGGATTTCAGTCCTTCACGGCGTAGTGCGTTACCAATTGTTTACTTGGTGACTATGGTCCCAGCTGCCTTGAGATCATTGACAAGATCCTCCCGTGTAGTTCTGGGCTGATTCCTCACCGTTCTCATGATCATTGCAACTCCACGAGGTGAGATCTTGCATGGAGCCCCAGGCCAAGGGAGATTGACAGTTATTTTGTGTTTCTTCCATTTGCGAATAATCGCACCAACTGTTGTCACCTTCTCACCAAGCTGCTTGGCGATGGTCTTGTAGCCCATTCCAGCCTTGTGTAGGTCTACAATCTTGTCCCTGACATCCTTGGAGAGCTCTTTGGTCTTGGCCATGGTGGAAAGTTTGGAATCTGATTGATTGATCGCTTCTGTGGACAGGTGTCTTTTATACAGGTAACAAACTGAGATTAGGAGCACTCCCTTTAAGAGTGTGCTCCTAATCTCAGCTCGTTACCTGTATAAAAGACACCTGGGAGCCAGAAATCTTTCTGATTGAGAGGGGGTCAAATACTTATTTTCCTCATTAAAATGCAAATCAATTTATAATATTTTTGACATGCGTCTTTCTGGATTTTTGTGTTGTTATTGTCTCTCACTGTCCAAATAAACCTACCATTAAAATTATAGACTGATCATTTCTTTGTCAGTGGGCAAACATACAAAATCAGCAGGGGATCAGATACTTTTTTCCCCCTCACTGTATATATACACACACACACACACACACACACACACACACACACACACACTCAAATGTTTGGACACCTACTCATTCCAGAGTTTTTATTTTTACTATTTTCTACATTGTAGAATAATAGTGAAGACATCAAAACTATGAAATAACACATATGGAATCATGTAGTAACCAAAAAAGTGTTAAACAAATAAAAATATATTTAAGATTCTTCAAATAGCCACCCTTTGCCTTGATGACAGCCTTGCACACAATGCTGTGGTAGCCATTGCTGGTTAAGTGTGCCTTGAATTCTAAATAGATCACAGACAGTGTCTCCAGCAAAGCACGCCCACACCATAACACCTCCTCCTCCATGCTTTACGATGGGAAATACACATGCAGAGATCATACGTTCACCCACACCGCGTCTCACAAAGACACTGAGGTTGGAACCAAAATTCTCCAATTTGGACTCCAGACCAAAGGACAAATTTACACCGGTCTAACGTCCATTGCTCGTGTTTCTTGGCCCAAGCAGGTCTCTTCTTCTTATTGGTGTCCTTTGCAGCAATTCGACCATGAAGGCCTGATTCACGCAGTCTCCTCTGAACAGTTGATGTTGAGATGTGTCTGTGACTTGAACTCTGTGAAGCATTTATTTGGGCTGCAATTTCTGAGGCTGGTAACTCTGACAAAATGATCCTCTGCAGCAGAGGTAACTCTGGGTCTTCCATTCCTGTGGCGGTCCTCATCAGAACCCGTTTCATGGTTTTTGCGACTGCACTTAAAGAAACGTTCAAAGTTCTTGAACTGTTCCGTATTGACTGACCTTCATGTCTTAAAGTAATGATGGACTGTCGTTTCTCTTTGCTTATTTGAGCTGTTCTTGCCATAATATGGACTTAGTCTTTTACCAAATAGGGCCATCTTCTGTATACCCCCCTACCTTGTCACAACACAACTGATTAGCTCTAACGCATTAAGAAGGAAATAAATTCCACAAATTAACTTTTAAGAAGGCACACCTGTTAATTGAAATGCATTTCAGGTGGCTACCTCATGAAGCTGGTTGAGAGAATTCCAAGAGTGTGCAAAGCTGTCATCAAGGCAAAGGGTGGCTATTTGAATAATCTCAAATATAAAATAGATTTTGATTTGTTTAACATTTTTTTGGTTACTACATGATTCCATATGTGTTATTTCATAGTTTTGATGTCTTCACTATTATTCTACAATGTAGAAAATATAAAAATTAAGAAAAAAGCATTAACTGAGGTGTCCAAACTTTTGACTGGATAGATAGATATATATATATATATAGAGAGAGAGATATATACTGCTCAAAAAAATAAAGGGAACACTTAAACAACACAATGTAACTCCAAGTCAATCACACTTCTGTGAAATCAAACTGTCCACTTAGGAAGCAACACTGATTGACAATACATTTCACATGCTGTTGTGCAAATGGAATAGACAACAGGTGGAAATTATACGCCATTAGCAAGACACCCCCAATTAAGAAGTGGTTCTGCAGGTGGTGACCACAGACCACTTCTCAGTTCCTATGCTTCCTGGCTGATGTTTTGGTCACTTTTGAATGCTGGCGGTGCTTTCACTCTAGTGGTAGCATGAGACGGAGTCTACAACCCACACAAGTGGCTCAGGTAGTGCAGCTCATCCAGGATGGCACATCAATGCGAGCTGTGGCAAGAAGGTTTGCTGTGTCTGTCAGCATAGTGTCCAGAGCATGGAGGCGCTACCAGGAGACAGGCCAGTACATCAGGAGACGTGGAGGAGGCCGTAGGAGGGCAACAACCCAGCAGCAGGACCGCTACCTCCGCCTTTGTGCAAGGAGGAGCACTGCCAGAGCCCTGCAAAATGACCTCCAGCAGGCCACAAATGTGCATGTGTCTGCTCAAACGGTCAGAAACTCCATGAGGGTGGTATGAGGGCCCGGCGTCCACAGGTGGGGGTTGTGCTTACAGCTCAACACCGTGCAGGACGTTTGGCATTTGCCAGAGAACACCAAGATTGGCAAATTCGCCACTGGCAGTGTACATACATACACACACACACACACACACACACACACACACAGTTGAAGTCGGAAGTGTACACCTTAGCCATATTCATTTAAACTCAGTTTTTCACAATTCCTGACATTTAATCCTAGTAAAAAGTCCCTGTTTTAGGTCAGTTAGGATCACCACTTTATTTTAAGAACGTGAAATGTCAGAATAATAGTAGAGAGAATGATTTATTTAAGCTTTTATTTCTTTCATCACATTCCCAGTGGGTCAGAAGTTTACATACACTCAATTAGTATTTGGTAGCATTGCCTTTAAATTGTTTAACTTGGGTCAAACGTTTCAGGTAGCCTTCCACAAGCTTCCCACAATAAGTTGGGTGAATTTTGGCCCATTCCTCCTGACAGAGCTGGTGTAACTGAGTCAGGTTTGTAGGCCTCCTTGCTCGCACACGCTTTTTCAGTTCTGCCCACAAATGTTCTATAAGATTGAGGTCAGGGCTTTGTGATGGCCACTCCAATACCTTGACTTTGTTGTCCTTAAGCCATTTTGCCACAACTTTGGAAGTATGCTTGGGGTCATTGTCCATTTGGAAGCCCATTTGCGACCAAGCTTTAACTTCCTGACTGATGTCATGAGATGTTGCTTCAATATATCCACATAATTTTCCTTCCTCATGATGCCATCTATTTTGTGAAGTGCACCAGTCCCTCCTGCAGCAAAGCACCCCCACAGCATGATGCTGCCACCCCCGTGCTTCACGGTTGGGATGGTGTTCGTCGGCTTGCAACCCACCCCCTTTTTCCTCCAAACATAACGATGGTCATTATGGCCAAACAGTTCTATTTTTGTTTCATCAGACCAGAGGACATTTCTCCAAAAAGTACGATCTTTGTCCCAATGTGCAGTTGCAAAGCGTAGTCTGGCTTTTTTATGGCGGTTTTGGAGCAGTGGCTTCTTCCTTGCAGAGCGGCCTTTCAGGTTATGTCGATATAGGACTCATTTTACTGTGGATATAGATACTTTTGTACCTGTTTCCTCCAGCATCTTCACAAGGTCCTTTGCTGTTGTTCTGGGATTGATTTGCAGAACGCAGAACGCGTCTCCTTCCTGAGCGGTATGATGGCTGCGTGGTCACATGGTGTTTATACTTGCGTACTATTGTTTGTACAGATGAACGTGGTACCTTCAGGCGTTTGGAAATTGCTCCCAAGGATGAACCAGACTTGTGGAGGTCTACAATTTTTCTTCTGAGGTCTTGGCTGATTTCTTTTGATTTTCCCATGATGTCAAGCAAAGAGGCACTGAGTCTGAAGGTAGGCCTTGAAATACATCCACAGGTACACCTCCAATTGACTCAAATGATGTCAATTAGCCTATCAGAAGCTTCTAAAGCCATGACATCATTTTCTGGAATTTTTCAAGCTGTTTAGAAGGCACAGTCAACTTAATGTATGTAAACTTCTGACCCACTGGAATTGTGATACAGTGAATTATAAATTAAATAATCTGTCTGTAAACAATTGTTGGAAAAAGTACTTGTGTCATGCACAAAGTAGATGTCCTAACTGACTTGCCAACACTAGTTTGTTAACAAGAAATGTGTGGAGTGGTTGAAAAACGAGTTTTAATGACTCCAACCTAAGTGTATGTAAACTTCCGACTTCAACTGTGTGTGTGTGTGTGTGTGTGTGTGTAATATATATATATATATATACACACACACACACAGCTCAAAAAAATAAAGTATGAATGAAATAATCTTAAATACTTTTTTCTTTACATAGTTGAATGTGCTGACAACAAAATCACACAAAAATTATCAAATGGAAATCAAATGTATCAACCCATGGAGGTCTGGATTTGGAGTCCCCCTCAAAATTAAAGTTGAAAACCACACTACAGGCTGATCCAACTTTGATGTAATGTCCTTTAAAACAAGTCAAAATGAGGCTCAGTAGTGTGTGTGGCCTCCACGTGCCTGTATGACCTCCCTACAACGCCTGGGCATGCTCCTGATGAGGTGGCGGATGGTCTCCTGAGGGATCTCCTCCCAGACCTGGACTAAAGCATCCGCCAACTCCTGGACAGTCTGTGGTGCAACGTGGCGTTGGTGGATGGAGCGAGACATGATGTCCCAGATGTGCTCAATTGGATTCAGGTCTGGGGAACGGGCGGGCCAGTCCATAGCATCAATGCCTTCCTCTTGCAGGAACTGCTGACACACTCCAGCCACATGAGGTCTAGCATTGTCTTGCATTAGGAGGAACCCAGGGCCAACCGCACCAGCATATGGTCTCACAAGGGGTCTGAGGATCTCATCTCAATCACGTGCTCAGTGTGAACCTGCTTTTATCTGTGAAGAACACAGGGCGCCAGTGGCGAATTTGCCAATCTTGGTGTTCTCTGGCAAATGCCAAACGTCCTGCACTGTGTTGGGCTGTAAGCACAACCCCCACCTGTGGACGTCGGGGCCTCATACCACCCTCATGGAGTCTGTTTCTGACTGTTTGAGCAGACACATGCACATTTGTGGCCTGCTGGAGGTCATTTTGCAGGGCTCTGGCAGTGCTCCTCCTGCTCCTCCTTGCACAAAGGCGGAGGTAGCGGTCCTGCTGCTGGGTTGTTGCCCTCCTACGGCCTCCTCCATGTCTCCTGATGTACTGGCCTGTCTCCTGGTAGCGCCTCCATGCTTTGGACACTACGCTGACATACACAGCAAACCTTCTTGCCACAGCTCGCATTGATGTGCCATCCTGGATGAGCTGCACTACCTGAGCCACTTGTGTGGGTTGTAGACTCCGTCTCATGCTACCACTAGAGTGAAAGCACCGCCAGCATTCAAAAGTGACCAAAACATCAGCCAGGAAGCATAGGAACTGAGAAGTGGTCTGTGGTCACCACCTGCAAAACCAGTCCTTTATTGGGGGTGTCTTGCTAATTGCCTATAATTTCCACCTGTTGTCTATTCCATTTGCACAACAGCATGTGAAATGTATTGTCAATCAGTGTTGCTTCCTAAGTGGACAGTTTGATTTCACAGAAGTGTGATTGACTTGGAGTTACATTGTGTTGTTTAAGTGTTCCCTTTATTTTTTTGAGCAGTGTATATATTAGTGCAGTAAAAAGTAAATCCTTACTTTGTATTTCATAAATACTATTATTTTTTACAATAAAATACAACAAATGAAGCCATAATTGCTTGTTTCCGAGGCCTAACTCTATGGAATTGGTCAGAGGAGCATGCAGGTGTGTGTGTGTGTACCTCTCTCCAGCAGGCTCTGGCGGATGGTCTTGGCCAGCAGCACCCTGACGTTGGCCACGGGGTCGGAGGCCAGCTGTAACAGAGGGGCTAGCAGGTGCTCTGAGAACTGCTCCAACGACACACAGTCATCCTCAATCGCCAGCTGACAGAAAGAGAGAGAGGGAGGATGGTCAGAGCGTGTGTGTTTTAGAGATGGATTAGGGGAGTGTGTGATTCTGTGTGCGTGAGTGCATGCACGAGACAGAACAGAAAGCACAAATGTGTGTGTGTGTTTGCGCGTTAACACACTTGACCTCTTGGACTCACACACACTCAGTCATCATGATCTCATTGTCCTCCAACACAATAGACACATTGTGGGACAGAGAATGGTGCCACTCATGTTATCAAATAAATGGTGGGGACAATGTCAAGTGTCCCGTTGAAAACAGTGTCCTCTTAGCAACCATAGCCACTCACTCCACTGTATAATATGTGGGTGGGGAAACTAAAGGCTCTTCAATAAAAATGGACCTTCATTAAAAATCTTGGCAGCTGATGTTTTCATATTCATCTCTAGCCCCGAGACTTCAATTACATCTCTTGTTGTTAATATTAATGAATTATTCAGTGTATTCTCAGGCTACATGATTAATTTAACTAAAATCAGAGGCAATGCCACTTGGTAGTCTTAGCTCTGTACCTCCTACCTCTCCCCCCTTTCCTTTTAAATGGTCTCCCTCAGGTTTTACGTATCTGGGTATATTCCTAACTCCTAAATTCCAGCAAATGTACAAAGCCAATTCTGTTCCCTTATTTGACACAATAAGACAGGATCTGGAGCGCTGGAACTCTTCCGATTTCATGGTTGGGTAGAATATCCGTCTTGAAAAAAATAAAAAATGAACATTTTACCTAGACTACTTCACCCAATCCAAATGATCCCAGTCTTACTTTCCAATAAGGTAATAAAATACTTAAATGGCTGGTTAAGTTCCTTCATATGGAGTAAACGCAAGGCAAAAAAAATTGAAATGGAAATATTGCAGCTGCCAGGTTCTATGGGGGGCTTGGCTCTGCCCAATATTAGGTTTTATCAGTGGGGTGCCCACTTACATAATATTTCTGATTGGATCACAAATAACAATTATTCTATTTGGATAGATATTGAGACTTTTTCAAAATACCCCTAGCAAGATCTTTTATTTTTCAGAAGCTTCAAATCTGTAAAAGATGACTGCAATAATCCCATTACACTCAAAGCATGGAGGTCAGTCCAAACTAACCTCTGCACTTACCTCCATTCTTAACAACCTGGATGCTTGCTAACATTTGGCTTTATAAAAAGGGCATAGGCAGACTAAATGATTTATTAGCTGTAAAGATTTTATTGTCATTTGAGCAGATGGTTGAGAAATATCAACTCCCAAAGTAAGTAAGACATTTTGAAGAGCACCACCTTGATTGGCAACCCTGATGTGTCTGTCATTGAAATAATGCTTTTTTTCCCCCCCCCTCACAAAGGAAAATGTCCAAGTTTATTTTATGATGCTTTAAGGTCCTTTTCTACTGTTGACACACAGGGGGTCAAGCGACTGTGGGAGAAATCATTTTGTGTTACTATTGACGAGGAGCTGTGGGAGGACATCTGGAGATATGCAAAAACAATATCTAGCTGTAATCGTACTAGAGCAATCCAATTAAGAATAATACACAGATTGCATATATCCCCAAACCACAGACATGCTTTTAGCCCCGTGTCCTCCTCCTCAATGTCTCAAATGTACAACTGATACAGACACACCAACACATTGCTTATGGTCATGTTCCAAATTACAAAAAGGTACTGGTCTACGGTCGTGGTCAAAAGATTTGAGAATGACACAAATATTGCTCTTCACAAAGTTCGCTGCTTCAGTGTTACGAGATATTTCTGTCAGATGTTACTATGGTATACTGAAGTATAATCTGCCCTGGTATGCTGTCAATTAACTTCTGGGCCACATCCTGACTGATGGCAGCCCATTCTTGCATAATCAATGCTTGGAGTTTGTCAGAATTTGTGGGGTTTTGTTTGTCCACCCGCCTCTTGAGAATCAACCACAAATTTTCAATGGGATTAAGGTCTGGGGAGTTTCCTGGCCATGGACCCAAAATGTCAATGTTTTGTTCCCCGAGCCACTTCGTTATCACTTTTGCCTTATGGCAAGGTGCTCCATCATGCTGGAAAAGGCATTTGTCGTCACCAAACTGTTCTTGGATGGTTGTGAGAAGTTGCTCTCGGAGGATGTGTTGGTACCATTCTTTATTCATGGCTGTGTTCTTAGGCAAAATTGTGAGTGAGCCCACTCCCTTGGCTGAGAAGCAACCCCACACATGAATGGTCTCAGGATGCTTTACTGTTGGCATGACACAGGACTGATGGTAGCGCTCATCTTGTCTTCTCCGGACAAGGTGTTTTCCAGATGGCCCAAACAATCGGAAAGGGGATTCATCAGAGAAAATGACTTTACCCCAGTCCTCAGCAGTCCAATCCCTGTACCTTTTGCAGAATATCAGTCACCCTGCTCATCTGCGTGAACGTGCCTTAGGCATGCTGTAAGGAGGCATGAGGACTGCAGATGTGGCCAGGTCAATAAATTGCAATGTCCGTACTGTGAGACGCCTAAGACAGCGCTACAAGGAGACAGGACGGACAGCAGATCATCCTCACTGTGTCAGTCGCGGTTTTGTCTCACCAGGGGTGATGGTCGGATTCGCGTTTATCGTCGAAGGAATGAGCGTAACACCGAGGCCTGTACTCTGGAGCGGGATCGATTTGGAGGTGGAGGATCTGTTATGGTCTGGGGCGGTGTGTCACAGCATCATCAGACTGAGCATGTTGTCATTGCAGGCAATCTCAACGCTGTGCGTTACAGGGAAGACATCCTCCTCCCTCATGTGGTACCCTTCCTGCAGGCTTATCCTGACATGACCCTCCAGCATGACAATGCCACCAGCCATACTGCTCGTTCTGTGTGTGATTTCCTGCAAGACAGGAATGTGTCTTGCCATTGTGTTCTGCCATGGCCAGCGAAGAGCCCGGATCTCAATCCCATTGAGCACGTCTGGGACCTGTTGGATTGGAGGGTGAGGGCTAGGGCCATTCCCCCCACAAATGTCAGTGAACTCGGAGGTGCCTTGGTGGAAGAGTGGGGTAACATCTCACAGCAAGACCTGGCAAATCTGGTGCAATCCATGAGGAGATGCACAGCAGTACTTAGTATCTGGTGTGGCCACCAGCTGCATTGACTTTCTTTTGATTTTGACCCCCCCCCCCCCTTTGTTCAGGGACACATTATTCAATTTCTGTTAGTCACATGTCTGTGGAACTTGTTCAGTTTATGTCTCAGTTGTTGAATCTTGTTATGTTCATACAAATATTTACACGTTAAGTTTGCGGAAAATAAACGCAGTTGACAGTGAGAGGACGTTTCTTTTTTTGCTGAGTTTATTTGAATGGGTTTCATTGGAATATCTGACATGTACATTACATTCTAAAACGGATCAGTTCTACTAAGTGTGGGAACCTTTTTTGAATTACCTAGAACCTGATTTATCAGCTATTATAATGCAAGGATTTTCTCATAATGGTGGTTGTTTACTTGTCTCAGGATTACACTGTACGTTCCATTAATTATTTTATTTAAACTGAGCTTTTGTGTTTAATTTCTGTCTGTTTGTGATATTTTTATTTTCTTTGTTATTCTTATTTTATCTTTGTTACTGTATCTCTTAATGTGGGAGAAAATTGGGTTTAACCTACTGGATGATTCTGTTTGTGTTTGATAGGTCAGGAGATGACATGAGAATAATAAAGATGAATTGGCTTGGCGGTTGTCATACCAACCTTGTGCCATCCCGGGCTCTTCGGTAATACCGGCACTGAACACAAGGGGCACTATTTTTCAAACCCCTCTTTAATAACAACGTTAGTAATGCTAACAAGTACGTGTAAAATCCCATAGCGAATGCTAGCTAAATGCTAACGAGCACATTGGGAACATTTTATAAAGTCTAACAAAATATTTGCATCCCAGCGCAAAGTTCTACAAATGCTACTCACACTTTGCTGCACAGACAAAACAAATATTAGACAGCAAGGCTATTGATCCAGGAGGGGACCCTGCTGTTATCAAGAGAAGCTTGATTTTGCAAGAAGCTAATTTAGCAAACCAAATACACAACTACAGAGCATCTAGCACATTTTAGAGAGTTAACTGAATAGAGAAGATATCTAGCTGGCAAACATTTAGTTGTGAATTCCATAGTGTAACTAGATCACCTGGCGTGTGCTGCACAACAGTGAGTGACTCACAAGTTGCTGCTGGCAGACTCTCGTCGTTGTGTGCTTGTAAGCAAACACCATGTGACTGGGGACTACCGGTAAGCTTCATAATAAAAAATATGGTAAAATGAACAACGCAATGTGCTTTATTTCCTAACGTATTGCACAAGTTGACTGCAGGTATTTAATTAAAGTAGCTACAAATAATTTATTTCAACATTTCAAAATAAATTGTTAACGGAGCTGAAAAACCATCCCGTGGCTACTTCCAAATACTCCGGTATACCGCCAAAGCCTAACGATGAACATTTTTACATTTACATGACGAAGAAGATGTCCTCACCTGACAGATGAAGGTGAAGGCCTGTCGTCCCGACCACTTTGGGGAGTGGCAGAACTTCTCCACCAGCTCACTCAGGAAGTCTGCCAGCAGCGCCTGGCACGACGCCACCTTCCTGATGATCTCACTCACCTAACAATACACAAAAGGAATACATAATATACTGTTTAAATACCATCAATCAAATTTCCTCATCAAATTCTGGGTAAATGATGCCCAGAGAACTTAAAAGATGGGCTCAGTAACACGACATCATACAAAGAGGAGTGACGTCTTGCTAACAGAATAGTATATTTTGTTTTACTGAGTGATCACTAAACTACTACTATGATCTCTTCCCAATAAGGGCATGCCTCAGTGAAAGGCGAATATTGGGAAGAGCCAACAGAGGCCATCTTAAGCAGACTTGAATTGTGTTGTTGCTGACGTCTGTAAGCAGGAAGTCGCCCTGCTGAGTATGATGTTGCTGAGCAAAACACAAAAGACATTCTAGATATGTGGAAATGGTGGGGAGGGAGAAATATTTATCAGGGATGTGATGGTGTAACATTACAAAAGACTACTACCATCAAGCACTATGATGAAATGGGCTCTGATTAGGACCGCCACAGGAATGGAAGACCCAGAGTTAACATCAACTGTTTAGAGGAGACTGCGTGAATCGGGCCTTCATGGTCAAATTGCTGCAAAGAAACCACTACTAAAGGACACCAATAATAAGAAGAGACTTGCTTGGGCCAAGAAACACGAGCAATGGACATCAGACCGGTGGAAATCTGTCCTTTGGTCTGATGAGTCCAAATGTGAGATTTTTGGTTCCAACCGCCGTGTCTTTGTGAGACGCGGTGTGGGTGAACGTATGATCTCTGCATGTGTGGTTCCCACCGTGAAGCATGGAGGTGGTGGTGTGATGGTGCTTTGCTGGTGACACCATCTGTGATTTATTTAGAATTCAAGGCACACTTAACCAGCATGGCTACCACAGCATTCTGCAGCGATATGACATCCCATCTGGTTTGCGCTTAGTGGGACTATCATTTGTTTTTCAACAGGACAATGACCCAACACACCTCCAGGCTGTGTAAGGGCTATTTGACCAAGAAGGAGAGTAATGGAGTGCTGCATCAGATGACCTGGCCTCCACAATCCCCCGACCTCAACCCAATTGAGATGGTTTGGGATGAGTTGGACTGCAGAGTGAAGGAAAAGCAGCCAACAAGCGCTCAGCATATGTGGGAACTCCTTCAAGACTGTTGGAAAAGCATTCCAGGTTAAGCTGGTTGAGAGAATGCCAAAAGTGTGCAAAGCTGTCATCAAGACAAATGGTGGCTATTTGATGAATCTCAAATATAAAATATATTTTGATTTCTTTAACACTTTTTTGGTTACTACATGATTCCATATGTGTTATTTCATAGTGTTGATGTCTTCACTATTATTCTACAATGTAGAAAATAGTAAAAATAAAGAAAAACCCTTGAATGAGTAGCTGTGTCCAAACTTTTGACTGGTACTGTGTGAGATATATATATATATATATATATATAGATAGATATGAGTGTGTTGCTGGCCGTGATCGTGTTGGGGGTGCGTTGCTGGCCGTGATCGTGTTGGGGGTGCGTTGCTGGTCGTGATCGTGTTGGGGGTGCGTTGCTGGCCGTGATCGTGTTGGGGGTGCGTTGCTGGTCGTGATCGTGTTGGGGGTGCGTTGCTGGCCGTGATCGTGTTGGGGGTGCGTTGCTGGCCGTGATCGTGTTGGGGGTGTGTTGCTGGGGGACGTACCAGTTTGTAGGAGGTCCAGCGTACAGAGGACACTCTGTCCATACACAGGCTGAAGGCCAGGGGTCGAAGGTAGTCATACACATCCTGACCACTGTACAGCTCCAGTAGAAACACCAGCTGTCTGAGAACACACAGAGGGCAAGGTCACTCACTGGTCAGCTTTTCACATTACCCTGACCCATAGAACCAAAACGTCACCAAAAGAGAGTCATCTTTGAAAATCTATGTTTAAACTCCTTCACACAGTAATGTCACTACTTATGCTGTCTGTAGGTCTGGCTACTTGTCTGGCTACTAATGGTGTGTGTGACAACTAAGTTGACAGGGGGAAATAAAATGGATAAATGAAGTGTGGTAACAGGGAGGAACCTACTCTGCCAGCTCTGATCGGAAGCGCCAGTTGCGGCTGTTGTCTGTGACCAGGAACTCCTGGAGCTGGTACAGGTATTTACGCCGCGTGTCCTGGTGCAGCAGCTAGAGGGTGAGGGGAGGGGGAAGAGGGGAGGGGGGAGAGGGGAGGGGAGGGGGGGAGAGGGGGAGGGGAGAGGCAGGGTAAGTATATAGAGAGTGAGAAGGGCGGAGAGAGAAAAATAAATAAAAAAATGGAGAGAGAACAAGAGGATGAATGGAGAGAAGATTTGGGGGTGGAGAGAGGTTGATCCCCTGCGACCACACAGCAGAACAGTGAAACTCTACACTGCATAACAGAAGATACAGCAGGAGTGCCTGGATACTATCATCTCACACAGCAGCACTATTGTAAATATCAACCATTAGGAGCTGTAGGAACATTTCAGACAACACAACATGAAGCAATAAAAAAAGGCTACCTATCCGTTCTAATGATCATTTCTATTAGTATTTTTACCCATATTCATTACTGATTAAGTATTTTCTTATATTGATGTCAGTGCTAAAGAGAGAGGTGCTGACTGACCTTGAGGAAGTGGTAGAGGTGTTTGAGGACCCCTACCCGTACCTCATCCAGGTCCTTGAGGAAGCTATTGAAAATGGGCACCAGGTCCGCTGCCGTTAGCTGGTCCCCCAGGATCAGCGCCAGCTCGTGGATGGAGAAGGCCAGCGTCCGACGCACCTTCCACTGGGGGAGGGAGAGGAGCAAAAGAGACATTTTAGAACCCAGGAAGGCCCAGAGATGTTAGAGGGTGTGTATAAGTGGGACAAAGGGAGCTGCCAGGGGGAGACAGCATCGGACACATTAAGGCATCACATGGGGGGGCTGGCCAACTCCAGTCCTCAGGCTTCCTGCTTCCAGCTCCTGCTAGCTGATTGGGAGGGATTGAGAATCTGACCAGAGCCTATAGTGTCAAGCCCTTTAGCTGTCGTGCCTGGGGCAAAAGGTGTTCCCTTGCAGGCAGGCAAACTTTGGGGTTGAGAACGGAATGGTGAGAGGGCACAAGTTTATTTTTGGAGGAATGCATTTGGAAAGCCAAGGAACCACACATTGGGCTTTGGAGAACCACAAAATTAATAATAAGGTGCTTGAGGAGGAGTATAAAGAAAAGTAAACTAGGTCCAGTCTCTGTCACAGCACCCTCCCTGACAACCAGCTGGCAGGAGAGGAGGAAATGGACTACAGTGAGAGCACAGAGATCCACACTGCTAGGCTACACAATAATCCCACCAGGGGCACATTCAGGAGGGTGCAACGTTGTGGAACGTGCAGATGGAAACGTCATGATTAGAGCTTACTCTACAAGTGAGCGAGGCATGCCAGTTCTACACAATCTAGATCTACCTAAACGTTCCACAACGTTGTGCTCTAGTTCTGCCTAAACATTCCACAACGTTGTGCTCTAGTGAATGTGTTCCATGGTGGGGAGTGTTTAGAGGTTGAAATGGAATGGGTGAAAAGTCAAAAACGACCCCTGAAGAGAAAATGTTTTCCTCAAAAACCTTTACAGTACAATTTACAGAGGGTGTAAGTGAGATGTAGCCTAGACAGAACTGGAGCGTAGACACACCTGCATGTCAGAGGCCAGGGTCTCATAGGTGTCCCTGAGGCAGTGCCAGTTCTGTCTGCCCAGGGTCATGGCCACACCGGGAAGGCTGTAGGCACAGTGCTTTGCGATCTCCATGTCCACTGTCTGGGCTCTGGAAGGGTCCGTCATGGACAGGTACTGGTCCAGCAGGGCCTGGGGGATCACGTCCTGATGCTTGGATTTCTTCTCGTCCTCTGGACTGAAGCTGCTGTCGCTCAGCTCAGAGTCGTCGCCATGGCTCATCTGCAGGGTCGAGTTTCGTCTCTACACAGACACCAAGATTAATCACGAGTCAAACATGACACACTACCCTACATCTAATTTCTCTCTATAGGCGTGATGCCATTTCCCCCCTCACCTCCATGTCTGAACGGTGTCCTATGAGGGGCATCTGGTGCACTCCAAAGGGGTTGTCGTGGTGGTGTCCCCCCTGGCTGTCCCGGGGCTCCAGGAAGGCATCCTCTAGGTGAGAGTCCATGGTTGTGGCTCTCAACGCAGCTGTCAGGACATCCACTTGTGCTGCAGGAAGCGGGGGAACGAGACATGGATGAGCAGGAGAGTTCCACATTGCCCTATCACCATGTTCACTTGTTCAGAAACAATAGCCAAGCTCTTCACACCTAGGCATGCCATGGGGTAAGCAGTATTATTGCCAAGAATTCCAACTTTAGCCTAGCGCAACTACCATATTGCTAATACCTAGCCTGTGTTCATTCTATCATATACATGAATTCCTCCTTGTTGTGACACCATTATCTTGAGTGTATAAACAGCCAATCGAGGCCTGTGTGCGTGTGTCCTTGTCAAACAAGCGTTCTTTGTGCCATATGCACAACAGTGAGCCTTTATCTGGGCTTACAGCCTCTCCCATCAGCCTCTTCACAAGAACAGATCACACTGCACTGACCCTAAGCACCGACACAAAGCTCGTCTTAACAGACGAGGAAGAGCAGATTGACGGACTCTGCTTAACCTTGACGGATTTACAGTGTGCTTCAGTACATCTGGGGCCTGTTCAGGAGGATGCAGCCTAGTGTTATGGTATATTCTGATAGGAAATGAAGGTCCATCATGTAGAACTGAGGATTGTTCGTCAGCTCTATTCATTCCATTTCTATCTGCAACATTCTAAACGTTTCACGTCACTGAATGCATGGTTCATCAAACCAATGCACGCCCTACATGATGACACTAGGGAGTACGTTTACATGCACAGTAATAATTCGATACTAAACTGACTGTGGCAGTAGGAAGATTATGCAACAGTCATGTAAACACCTTACATCGGCGTAAGGTCAAAATCTAAGTAAACATACTGACTAAAACAATCGTTCTATTTATCAGGACATGTAAACACCTTATATCGCCATTCCAGCAGTGTATTTGATCTGCACATGTGCTAGCACCAGCCGAGAGCCTCCCTCTTTAGCGCCAGTGAAGTGAGTTCAGAACAACTGAGTGTATGAGTCTTACAAAGATTGTATGTGAAAACTACTTCTATGTCCGAACTCAGAATTAAAACATGCTTCCCAAAAATAACATGGTCGCTGTGGTAGAACATTTATTTAGATTGCGGATTTTCTGCATTTATCAGAGTGCCATCAGGTAGCCTGATTTCAGATGTGTCCATGTAAAATTGGGTTATTAGGGAAATTGTTCTTCTTGCAAAGCATGTAAATGTTTTAATCAAACTATTATATTAATCTGACTATCCACAATAATCACATTATTGTGCGGATATAACTGTACTCAGAGACAGATCATTAAATTCCACTGGAAAAGAACAGTTAATTATATTTCCACACAGCAGTGTTCTGTAGTATAGGGCTAACTCCAGTCCTCTGGGGCCTGATTAGTGTCACACTTTTGCCCCAGCCAACACACCTGACTCCAATAATCAACTATTCATGATGTTCAGTTTAGAATGCAATTAGTTTCATCAGCTGTGTTGGCTAGGGATGGGGGAAAAAGTGTTACACCACTCCGGCCCCCGAGGACTGGAGTTTCCCCATCCCTGACCTAGACTACCTGGGTTTTCATTCCATGCAGCATGTTGGATTGCACCTATAGGCAGACAAGAAGGGGGCTCGCATATAAAAAGAGGATTGCAGGAAAAAAAAACTGTTTCACGACGAAAAAAACTGCTTTAGTTTGAAGTTTCTTTCTGGTGCTTTTTGGTATCCTCTGACAACGCCGTTAGTTTCATTGTGCGATTTGTGACGTTACAGGCCATACACACACACACACACACTCACACCTCTCCCGGTTTTCTATTTTCTCCCTCTCCGTCCCTTTCAAGTCGGCCCAAAAATGACTTCCCGTTTCTATTGTGTGAAATGGCCAGGCGCTAGCAGGCTGCTAGCCTCACATGCGACATCAAGGGTTTCAATCCACCAAAAACACATTGAACTGGACTCAAAGCCTAGCCTCTCACACAGTCGGCCTATAGCGTTAGCCTCTGAACTCTACCCTACACTACCTGTCAAACAGAGCTTCTTCTGTCCATTCACGGCAGAGGAATCTTAATTGTAAACAACGTATTGAATTTCACTGCTTGCTCGGGTTAAGGATTAGTCTCTTTATAACCCAAGGGAATTCACCCTCCGTCTCAACTTCTCTTACAATATAATTGCGTTCAGCCTTCACACTATGAGCCATCCCTATATGAATGGACACACGACCCCATGAATTTCATCAGTTACCAAAATAACAACCACCTGTTATTGAGTTAAATTTCTACGTATGGTATTTAAGTAAGCAGCTTCTCGTGACCTCAGCAGTCGAGTGTAGACCTCTGACAGTGAGGTAAAGCTACAGCTTCACAGAGCGCAGCTCACCTTTCACGTCGGGGTCGTCAATATGAGGCTCCAGGTTTTCGATCAGCTCTTCCAGCTGTTTCCTATCCAGGACTGGGGCCGAGGCTTTAGTCTTGCCCGGACTGGAGGAGACGTAGCTGGGGGGCTCCTCCTGGCCGCTCTCCCCCTGCTGGAGCAGCTCTATGTCAAGGTCCATCTCAGCGATGGGCGTCCTCCAGAAGTGGAAGGAGTTGTAGAGCTCCTGCTCGGGGATATTGTCCTGAGGACTAACACAGGGGGACTCCTCCTCTGCTGGCTCAGGGGAAAAGGACGAGGACTCAGATATGTCTGCTGGTGAGTCATCCTCCTTCTCGTTGGAGGTTGTGCGTTTTTCATGTGGCTGTGGCTCGTTCTTAGTGCTCTCAGTAGCCGCTGAAGGGGCTTCCTCCTCCTCCTGGGCCCCTGCTGTGTTGGAGGAGTCTCCCTGCTCCTCGAAGGGGTCCGGGTTGGAGGCGAGCGAGGAAGGCTCCTTGCCACAGAGGCACTCGGGACCGTCCAGGGCATCCGCCAAAGCCTCCGCCGCCTGCTCCCCACCCCCCTCCTCCGCCACGTCCATTCCTCCTACCTCCTCCTCTGTCTGGCAAAAGCCCCCGTCCTCCCCCTCGCTGTGGTCCCCCTGGGCATTGTTGGAAACGCAGTTCTGTTGTAGACAACCCTCCTCGTGGTTGCCATTTGTGCATGCAGGAGAGTCATCCCCCTGCCTCGGAGAGTCCTCTGTGTCAGCGCTGAGACAAGGGTCTGTAGTGTCCGGGTTCATTGGTTTCTCTTCAATACTGGGGCAGAGAGAGGAAGCTCGTTACAAACAAGGCAGTACAATACAAGCTTGGTTGATTTCCTTCACTGAGAGAAAGCCACTAACGTAAATCCCCTTTTAGATGCATGCTCAAAAGGCCCAAAATGGCTGCACCTGTTCTGTGAATGGACACAGTTGCACTCGCCCTCCTCCCCCTCTCTGAAGTACTGGCCCACACTGTTGGGGATGGCGAACGTGGAGATGAACTGGCCCAGCGACTGGAAGGCAGCCTGACGCACCTGAGAGACAGAGAGGTAAAGGAACGAAAGAGTATGACATGTCAATTACTCTACTGTCAAGTAGCCAAGCTGTGCATTCAAATAAGGAAGTTGAGACAACCAGGAGTCACGGCCTAAGTGGCCTGTCAGACATGCTGGTAAACGATGTAATGTGAATGTTCCATAATGGTGGGCTAACTATAGGGAAATAAACACTACTACCCTCAGGCCCTGCAGTAAAAAAGGTATTCTCTCTAAAAAATTAGTTTCATTTTACATTTTAGTTATTTTGCAGGCGCTCTTATCCAGAGCGAATTACAGTAGTGAGTGCATACATTTTCATATTTGTTCGTACTGGTCCCCCATGGGAATCGAACCCACAACCCTGGCGTTGCAAGTGCCATGCTCTACCAACTGAGCCACACTGGAAAAGTTAGTTACCGTTACAGCAAAATACCTAGAGCACGAACAGTGGCAATCTAGCCCCAGTAGGTCAATGTTTAATGCCTATGCTAAAGTATTTAGTTTCCATTTAGGATGTGGGTTGTCCAAATGGCAGAAATCCCCCTTTCTGCTGAGTGCTCACCCATCGGGAGGGGTCGCTGATGAGGCTGATGAAGAGCGACGAGAGCTTGGTCCTGCGCACTTCCTGCGAGGTGGACGAGGAAACGCTCATGAAGCACTCGGCGCACGCCTTCCTCACCCCCCACACGTTGTCCGAGCAGAGCTGGAAAAAGCGGGGCAGCTGGGCAGGAAAGGAGAGAGGTGGGAGCGAGAGAGGGCAGGAAAAAAAACAAAAAACAGTGTTTCAGTTAGTCAGAGCTCAGAATGCCTTTTCCTAGTCACACAGGGACGAGCTACTGAGTGGAGAGAGAGACAGAGAGAGCATCAATGTTTCACCCATTACAATCTCAATCTCACAACACAGCTGCAACATAGAGAACAATATTCTGAATACAGAGAAAGATCAGAGGTGGAAAAGTGGTAGTTGGGAACAGCATGTGCAATAGAAGCTTCTGGCTTTTAGATGACTCATTTAAGTAAACCCTGGTGTGTCGCTGGAAGCAAACAAAGCTATCAAGTCAGTTGGCTGAGGAAGTCAACACGTACCAGGAGTTCCTCGGTCGCCTCTCCTCCGACAACACTGCAAATGTCGCCAAAGTTCGCAGCGCAAACCTGCCACAAACACACAGAAAGGACCTCATCTAAAACATTGACTCATCTAAAACAAACCCCAAGCAGATGTAACAATACGTTAAACAAAAAAGCTTTAAAAAAGGCCAATAATACATGTGAGAAAGTCTGCTTGAGTGTATAGCCACTGCCGGGGGGTGGTCTAATCCAGGGTCGTGTTCATTAAGGCACAACAGAAGACGTTTAAAAATGTTTTGTTTTAATGGAAAACTTGTCTTTCTTAATGGACAAGTCCAGGTAGCCCCTCCTCCTGTTTCAGTCTGTTTTCGTTTGTTTGGTGCCTAATGAACACAACCCTATTCTCTACTGACCTTGCGCACGTGGAACATCCTGCAGTCGCAGCACATCTCACAGAAGCGGGGCAGGAAGAGGCGCTCGGTGATGTCCTTGCCCACCATGGGGGCCATCTTACAGATGATCTACAGCCACAAAAAAAAGAGTGTCAAAATACACCGTCCGTCAGCATCCTCCTCACACAGCATGGAGGTTTGAATTAAAATGTCACAACAACACTACCTGCGTCCTACGGACAACTTTGAAATACCCTTGTCTTGTACTATCTGCAGAAGGGCAAACATTAAGTTGAACGCTGGCTGCAGCCTGCTTCTCTAAATCACAGCGACGGCAAACAGCAAGTCAGATAAAACAAAAAAGGGGTCAACCATATTCTACTTATATGGCACAGTAGCTGCCTGGTAATATAATAATTGAACGTAAAATGTTCCCTGACCACTGTCTCATTACTACTGCACCCTATATTGCCATATGTATTACACTGCTTTTGACCATCAAAGCTACTTAAGTAGTGCACTATATAGGGAAATAGGGTGCCATTTTAGACATCTCCTTTGTCAAGTGACTCACGGCCATGGCTTCCGTCTTGACGTCGTCGTTGCTGTCGGGGGCGGTCAGGTCCACCAGGACGGGGCACACCAGGGTCTCAATGTCCCCCCTCTCAATCAGCTCCTGCTCCAGCAGCACCAGCAGGGCCGCCTGGCTGGTCTTTCTGACCTGGGGAGACATCAGAATCATTATAGGGAAGTTATTAATAACATTAGTTAGATGTTTTTCTATCAGCTTAACTCATTATCATTGAAAACAGTTGAATAGATGTTTATTTAACATGCGACAAATGGCTAGAGAGAGCGAGTGAGAGGCAATTCAAAAACAGAACAAACAGAGAATGTAATGCATTCTTATCACACGCCTCCCTTACCTGGTTGTTCTGGTCAGCCAGGTATCTCACGACAATCGGTAGCAAGTACTTAGAGAAGGCAAACGGAATGGAAGGTCTGTTCTCTTGACAGAAAATGGCGATGTGAGGAACTTGCTCCATTAGCTCTGCTCTTACAGAGGGCTCTGAAAGATAAAATTGTCAGCCATTTTAAAAACATTTTAAGGACAATAGAAAAGGGGGTCAATAAAACCTGAAGATCAAATGCCTTCAATGACAAAGGGGTCTGGTTTCATCAGACAGCAGCACAAGTGTTCAACAATGAATGACACCTGGCTGGATGCCCTGGGGCCAGAGGAGGATATCATTTGTCCAGAGAAATTGTCTGCAGGAATACAGTTAGATTGTCTTAACTTCAGATGTGAATTTAGTTAAGCCTATATTTTAAAGATATACATCAATCCACTAATAAATAGCTCCTCCATGCTGTGTGAGGAGGATGCTGACGGACTGTGTATTGTTGACTCTCTGTTTTACCCAGGCGGGGCCAGAATGTCCCCAAAGCACACCCCGCCTATGTATTGCTAAGGGAAACACTTTTTATTTTATGTACAGTACCAGTCAAAGGTTTGGACACACCTACTCATTAAAGGGTTTTTCTTTATTTGTACTATTTTTTACATTGTAGAATAATAGTGAAGACATCAAAACTATGAAATAACACATTTGGAATCATGTAGTAACCAAAAAGGTGTTAAACACATCAAAATATATTTTATATTTGAGATTCTTCAAATAGCCACCCTTTTCCTTGATGACAGATTTGCACACTCTTGGCATTCTCTCAACCAGCTTCACCTGGAATGCTTTTCCAACAGTCTAGAAGGAGTTCCCACATATGCTGAGCAATTGTTGGCTGCTTTTCCTTCACTCTCCCTCCGACTCATCCCAAACCATCTCAATTGGGTTGAGGTGGGGAGAGATTGTGGAGGCCAGGTCATCTGATGCAGCACTCTCCTTATTGGTCAAATAGCCCTTACACAGCCTGGAGGTGTGTTGGGTCATTGTCCTGTTGAAAAACAAATGATAGCCCCAATAAGGCCAAAACCAGATGGGATGGCGAATCGCTGCAGAATGCTGTGGTAGCCATGCTGGTTAAGCGTGCCTTGAATTCTAAATAAATCACAGACAGTGTCACCAGCAAAGCACACCATAACACCTCCTCCTCCATGCTTTACGGTGGGAACTATATATGCAGAGATCATCCGTTCACCCACACCGCATCTCACAAAGACACGGCAGTTGGAACCAAAAATCTCTAATTTGGACTCCAGACCAAAGGACAAATTTCCACCGGTCTAATGTCCATTGCTCGTGTTTCTTCACCCAAGCAGGTCTCTTCTTATTATTGGTGTCCTTTAGTAGTGGTTTCTTTGCAGCAATTCGACCATGAAGGCCTGATTCACACAGTCCCCTCTGAACAGTTGATGTTGAGATGTGTCTGTGACTTGAACTCTGGTTCTTCCATTCCTGTGGCAGTCCTCATGAGAGCCAGTTTCATCATAGCGCATGATGGTTTTTGCGACTGCAGTTGAAGAAACTTTCAAAGTTCTTGAAATGTTCCAGATTTACTGACCTTCATGTCTTAAAGTAATGATGGACTGTCGTTTCTCTTTGCTTATTTGAGCTGTTCTTGCCATTATATGGACTTAGTCTTTTCCCAAATAGGGATATCTTCTGTATACCCCCCCCCCCTTGTCAAAACACAACTGATTGGCTCAAATGCATTAAGAAGGAAAGAAATTCCACATATTACATTTTAAGAAGGCACACCTGTTAATTGAGGCGGCAGGTAGCCTAGTGGTTAAGAGCGTTGTGCCAGTAACCGAAAGGTCGCTGGTTCTAATCCCCGAGCAGACTAGGTGAAAAATCTGTCGATGTGCCCTTGAGCAAGGCACTTAACCTTAATTGCTCCTGTAAGTCGCTCTGGATAAGAGCGTCTGCTAAATGACTAAATTGTAAAATGTAATTGAAATGCATTCCAGGTGACTACCTCATGAAGCTGGTTGAGAGAACGCCAAGAGTGTGCAAAGCTGTCAAGGCAAAGGGTGGCTATTTGAAGAATCTCAAATATAAAATATATTTTGATTTGTTTAACACGTTTTGGGTCACTACATGATTCCGTATGTGTTATTTCATAGTTTTAAATGTCTTCACTACTATTCTACAATGTAAAAAAAAAAATTAAATAAAGAAAAACCCTTGAATGAGTCGGTGTGTCCAAACTTTTGACTGGTAGTGTATATTATTTATAACGTTTTTTAAATACATGCCCACTGACTGACTAAGATCCTCTCTGGTCAGTGTACTCCAGGGTTAAGGGACCTGGTTGCTGCTCTAAAGTATGCTTGCACCATTAAGCAGGGCTATTGCATTACGCTGACAGACATGCCCTGCACTTACAAGGACACTGCTAGGTCACTACATTCAGAGAATTACAGAGACCTGACCATTTAGTAGAGCATGGCGCTTGTAACGCCAAGGTAGTGGGTTCGATCCCCGGGACCACCCATACGTAAAAATTTATGCACACATGACTAAGTCGCTTTGGATAAAAGTGTCTGCTAAATGGTATTCATATTCATCCCAACTAATAAGGTGTTATCCCAACTAATAATTAATATTTTCTAATCCCTACTGTATAAGCAGTGGTGCACCTTCCGCTATATTGCTTAAGGCGTCCACACGCCTCCCAGCCTAAACAGTTCGTGCATATATTATGACGACATTTTGTGACGTTTTTGTTCGTTTTGGACATCAAATACTTTTTTGGGGGGGGCTGTTTGAGCACACCCCTTTGTCGGTGATTGGTCAAAAGTAAAGATTCTTCTATAAAGTTTTTGTCATTCAACAAGAGACGACTTGTTTTCATGCACATTTTTTCATTGAAAAATACTGCACCAAACATTTTAGTTAGATGTAAAATTACACGACTAAGATCTCCTCTGCAAAAACTTCAAAATGAATGACAGATTTCTCGAGTTATCTTACATTAATTCTGACTATTTTGAGGAACAGCACTATTGGCACGTTTTTCAAGCGAAGGTATTTTAAGGGATTATGCGAGCACACTGGTTTGGTGAGGCGCTAGCCGAACTGAAGCATGCTGATGCCTTTAGCCTACCTACACCTTACAGATTTGCAAACATCGAAAGGCCAAGGGGGCAAACTGGGACCGGCTGTAAAACTCAGACCAAATGTATTTCACCTGTGTGAAATGGCAGCCAGGTGCAGTTAACTGAACCGCTCCATCAAACATTCATAGGTCTCTCTCCTCTGCACTGGTGGCCAGCCAAGAAGACAGACCGACAACTTTATGACACAGAAATAAGGGCATGTCCAGAGAATGCAGACACACACGCAGTCAGTGCGAGTACACAACAGACAGTTTTCACTACAGTAAATATGAAACAAACGTCTCTTATTCAGCGATGGGGTCTTACCCGAGTCATCGGCCAGTCGGCCCACTCTCTCCAAGACGCCAATACAGTCCCTGTCATCCTCACCCACAGCTTTTAGTGTGTCCAACAAACTCCGCGCCACCATTTGTCTGGAAGTCATAACAAATCGGGTTAAAAATCAAATATTTAAAATTTTATCCAGAATTTTAAAAAAAATAGCTCTTCAAAAGTGTGAGTTTTAATAGCATTCCATTGGATTGTTACCTGTTAAAAATGTTTTCACTAGCGACGTATTTATCCAATCTTCCAAGAGGAGTCAGCATCTCATCTTGCGATACAAAGTCCAAGGCTGAAGGTATAATAATGACGTCAGACTCTGAGCTGTAGTCATCCACACCAACTATTAGAGACATTGGAAATATTGTGCATGAGAGGCACCCACCACCACGTACCCAGACAGGCGAGGGACAGTGATGAGGTGACATGCAGTAGTGGCAGAAGCTTGGCACCAATGCTAAATCAATTAGCATATCAACAGTGGTTAGAAGAATGCAGTCCAAGACAAAAGAAAAGTGAAAAAGTGAAAATGACAGATTTGGTGAAAGAAACATATGAAGAAGTCCTTGAAATGCAGTGAATACATCTAAACATGGCAAAATGCACATAGCATACAAGCAGGTGGGGATCTATAGGAGGAAGGTAGTGATCTATAGGTGGACTTGTTGCATGTTGACAGTTTCACAATGGTCTGGGTATGTTGCAAAATGCACAACTGAAACAAAGCAATCTATCATATTGCAACATAAATAGATAACTTGTACAGTGTATAGTAACTGCACATCCCAGTTACTGCATTATAGCCATGCTAGGTGCATTAACTTCCCACTTTTGCTACAATTTATCAGTCGGCAAATTGTCTAATATGCATGCTGGATAGTAATAGAAACTAGATAGCTGGCTAGTTGTTATGTCATACTAATTTAGTTTGGCTGCAAAGACTAGCAAGCCAAATAGTCCACATTCTACTTCAGGAAATGTCAGACTAGTCAAAGGGCCCTGACTGGGTTCCATATCAGATGTAACCGAAACCAGTAACCTCCCTCCGCTATGGGAGGTAGCTAGCTAGCTGACCTAGCTAGGTTAACTATCCTGAATGCAAGCTTGATGTATTAGGTTTGGAACCTAGCTAGCGAAGGAAGCAAGACGTTCATAACCAAATGTAATGCAGTGAATTGAACCGCTGGTTACTCTGCTTTAGCTGAGCTAGCTAGCTGCTTGGCTATTTGAGAGGCTAGTTAGCTAATTCGCTTGATGGCTAGTTTGTCGCCAAATTTCAGCAAGCGCGTGAGTGTTAGTTTTTACGAAACGACTTATTTTGAGAACATTTAAATGTAGAATGTGAATATAACTCATTACACATCGAAGAAGTTAAGTAAGTTGCAAAGAAAAGGTACAGTCCAACTCGTCTAACCAAGGCCCACACAGACCCGTGAACTCCAGAGAGCCGACAGGGCAATCATCGCATGCATTGCGCTGCTAGCAAGCTAGCCCCCTAGCAGTAAGTTCCAACACTGAACACACAGGGAGAAACTCACATCCGTCCAACTCCTCCTGGAAATCCTCTTGGAGTAAAGATATATCTGTTAAAAACAACCAAAAACGGAATCAAAAGATACTCAATCGATAACTAAATTGTACTGCTGTATCGACTTTCACTCGAAACTGTTAGAATATGGGACGGAATTGTGCATTTTCCCGAAGCTAGTGTAAATAGACTACGTACCCGCCATCTTGTCCTGGTCCTACATTTAAAGTGGTCTGCGCAGATGAGGCAACAACTGGAGACAGAAGCTGCGGTTAGAACTGAACGAGTAGTCCGGATAGTTTCAAGTCGGTGAAGAAATCACCACCCCACCTAGAGGCGTTACGGTTGATGGTAAAGTACAACGCCCAATGATTTTTCAATTAATTATACTGAACACAAATATAAACGCAACATGTAAAGTGTTGGTCCCATGTTTCATGAGCTGATTTTTTATTTATTTAACCTTTATTTAACTAGCCAAGTCAGTTAATAACAAATTCTTATTCACAATGACGGCCTACCAAAAGGCAAACGAATATGGGACGGGATTGTGCATTTCCCGAAGTTAGTGTAAATAGACTACGTACCCGCCATCTTGTCCTGGTCCTACCTTTAAAGTGGTCTGTGCAGATGAGGCAAAAACTGGAGACAGAGAATACAGAAGCTTCCGTTAGAACTGAACGAGCATTCCGGATAGTTTCAAATCGGTGAAAATGCACAATTCCGTCCCATATTCTAACAGTTTCGAGTGAAAGTGAACGAGCAGTCCGGATAGTTTCAAGTCGGTGAACAAATCACCACCCCACCTAGAGGCGTTATGGTTGATAGTAAAGTACAACTCCCAATGATTGTTCTATTAATTTTACTGAACAAAAATATAAACACAACATGTAAAGTGTTGGTCCCATGTTTCATGAGCTGATTTTTAATTTATTTTTTATTTAACCTTTATTTAACTAGCCAAGTCAGTTAAGAACAAATTCTTATTTACAACGACAGCCTACCAAAAGGAAAAAGGCCTCCTGCGGGTACGGGGCTGGGATAAAAAAAATATATATATATTTATTATATAAATAAAATATCCTAGACATTTTCCATACACACAAAAAGCTTTTTTCTCTAAAATGTTGGCTACAAATTTGTTTACATCTCTGTTTGTGAGCATTTCTCCTATGTCAAGAAGCTGATTAAACAGCATGATCATTACACAGGTGCACCTTGTGCTGGGGACAGTAAAAGGCCACTCTAAAATGTGCAGTTTTGTCACACAACACAATGCCACAGACGTCTCAAGTTCTGAGGGAGCACGCAATTGGCATGCTGACTGCAGAAATGTCTACCATAAACCGCCTCCAACATTGTTTTAGATAATATGGTATGGGCAGGCATAAGCTATGGACAACGAACTAAATTGTATTTTATCGATGGCAATTTGAATGCACAGAGATACCATGACGAGATCCTGAGGCCCATTGTCGTGCCATTCATCCGCCACCATCACCTCATGTTTCAGCATGATAATGCACAGCCCCATGTCACAAGGATCTGTACACAATTCCTGGAAGATGAAAATGTCCCAGTTCTTCCATGGCCTGCATACTCACCAGACATGTCACCCATTGAGCATGTTTGGGATGCTCTGGATCGACATGTACAACAGCGTGTTCTAGTTCCCGCCAATATCCAGCAACTTCACACAGCCAATGAGGAGTGGGACAACATTCTCAGGCCACAATCAACAGCCTGATCAACTCTATGCTAAGGTGATGTACCGCTCTGCATGAGGCAAATTATGGTCACACCCGATACTGACTGGTTTTCTGATCCACGCCCCTACCTTTAAAAAAAATTGTTTCTGTGACCAACACATTCCCAGTCATGTGAAATCCATAGATTAGGGCCTAATGATTTTATTTAAATTGACTTATTTCCTTATATGAACTGTAACTCAGTCAAATCTTCTAAATTGTTGTATGTTGCATTTACATCCACATTGGGCCAAATGTATTTGAGAATGTTTATGTTGCCCATACATACAATTATCTGCTCTGTATTTCAGGTGAAGAGCACGGGTTTCGCGGTGATGTGCATTTTGCGCGCTTCCGTAACAACTGTACTCGTGTGCAAGTCTTTTGGCTCAGAGTGACTTTACACTGAACACCGGCGACTTAGAACTGTTTTCAACATCACAATTCACACGAAATGTCTAAATTGGAGCAGATCATAGTTATTGAACCGCCGTATGATCTCAAATTTAAAGGTAAGAGGAATACTGTCGGTGGCTAGCTACCACTTGTAGACGCTTTCGGCAGTGGATTAGCCAGCTAGTTATCGTTACCAGCGCCGTGGACAGGGGATGTGTTAGCAGGTGTTAGCTTCAACAACCCTACTGAAACCTCTCGTATACCGCCGCCATTTTGAGATGGCAGCGAGGATTTATGGGCCTGTAGTACATTTACATTTAAGTCATTTAGCAGACGCTCTTATCAAGAGCGACTTACAGTTAGTGAGTGCATACATTTATTTTTTCATATACTGCTCCCCCGTTGGAAACGAACCCACAACCTGTTCTACCAACTGAGCTACACGGGACTAGTATCCAGTTAGCTACACAGATAGCTAGCTAGCTATCACTTTACAACATTTCTCGTCAGCCGTGGAGGGCGTATGGTCTCTAGTTACGCTAGCGGACTTCTTACTGTGGCATTGACACAGCTGGCTACTGTAACGTTAGTTTGCTGTCAGTCACTCAGGGATCATTGCTAGCTAGCTAGCCAGCTAGCTAACGTTAGCCTGAAATAATAGTCACTGGTTGTGTGGCCAAGTAACCTTAGCTAGCTAGATAGGTAAGCTAACAAGCAACACATTCTGATTTGACTATACCAGTCATTGCATAAACTATTTTTTTTCGGATTTAGCTAGCTAGGGTGACAAGGCTAAAATTGCAGTTGTTGAATGGGAATAGTAGCTAGCTATATGAAGCTGCTTCACTGACCGCTCATATGCTAGCTAGCTATCCCACTCATTAACACATTGCATACCACGTTGCACTGTGTACAGATAGTTAATGCATTGTTATGGTATTTTGTTGACCGCATCTCTGGCGCTCTTCACATTGAGAACGAGGTGTAGTTAACTATGTGTAACGTTAGCTAACTATAATGTGAAAATAGACGATGTTTTTATGCCTTAAGCTACATGTTTATCGGAGACTAGAAACACTCTTGTGTTTTAATGGGTCATTTGACTATATAGCAAATCATTTGCCATGATGTGTAACTAGTATATGTTGGTTGTCATTTGCGTCTGTTGTGTGCATTCTTCAGGTGACTCCATTGACCCTCAACACCATCTCCTTTCTCTCCCATGCAGGTCCCTTCACAAATGTAGTGACCACAAACCTCAAGCTCAAAAATCCCTCTGACAGAAAAGTATGCTTCAAAGTGAAGACTACAGCACCTCGCCGGTACTGTGTAAGGCCCAACAGCGGCATGATCGAGTCCGGAGCCACTGTCACTGTCTCAGGTAAGGCTTTCGTTTTCCCAGACCTTTGTCACTGTGCTGCCAAATATAACAGAGTGTCACTCAAACAACTAGGCAAGCCCTTTTTGTCAACAACATCAAACAAGAACAAATTGTATCCTTTCACAATTCCCACTCTAATTAATTGTATTACTTTGTAAGTACAGACAAATCAAGCATGAAAATGTCAAACGCATGTACCAGTAGGCCTATATGTAGATATAGTCATGACCCCATATCTTCTGTCTCAACAGTAATGCTGCAGCCCTTTGACTATGACCCCAATGAAAAAAGTAAACACAAATTCATGGTACAGACAATCTTTGCACCATCCACTGCTACAGACATGGATGCAGTGGTAAGTTTTCCTGTCCACATTACTACCAAATACATGTGCTTTATGCTAGTAGCTATGTCGTCAAAGGAAAACCTGCTTTTGATGATCCACAGGTTTCAGTTCTGCAGGGATCATCAACTAGAGTCAGCCACGGTCCAATTTTTTTTCTTGAGCGGATGGTCAGGGGGCCGGATCATAATTACAAATAATTTGTAGACTGTTGACCGCAAGAAGCCCAAACAGATATAATTTTTGACTAAAACATAATTATTTCAAACCTTGTTTACATTTGTATATAATCACATACTGTATATCTCTATTATGCGTTGGAATACTTTGGAACAGATTTCCTAAATTAAAATCACTTGGAGCTGATTTGCTGGTGTTTTTAATCTTATGGCCCTAAAAACAAAAAAACGTTTTGTTTGTTTTCTTTTTGCTCAGTATTTAGGGAGCCAAATAAAATCATTTTGTCTGCCAGTTGGAAAACCCTGCAGTACTGTATTCAAAATGCTTTTTGTGATCTCTCCAGCAGAGGGCAGCAAATGACATATTACACAATGTATATCAGCAATTCCACATCCTAATGTCTATAGACTTGTAACTGACAGTATTGCATGTTCATTGTTATTCCGTCAGCGGTCCCTGTGATCGATTGATCAATCTGTGTTGTTCACCTTATCATGTACTTGTCAATGTCAACTTGTACTTGTTGAATCTCCACAGTGGAAAGATGCAAAGCCAGACGATCTCATGGACTCCAAGCTGAGATGTGTGTTCGAACTGCCCTCTGAAAACGATAAAATGGTAAGTAGTGTACAATAGTAAAGGCTGGACTTTCCAAAGGAGTGGAACTTCTCTCAGCCGCCATCAGTGGTTCTGGTGTTTTATTTTTTTGGTATTATACCTCCAATGTTGTACTGTTGTCACGGCCACAGGTCAGTGTTGTCTGTCAATGCATATTTTTCCAATTTTCTCCTAGATTCTACTTGGCTTTCACTCCCTCTCCTTGCCCTGTTACTGTTGGTTGTTCCTTTCTCTGCATTTGCCTAGGTACAGTCATTTGATGGGTGCTAATGATATCATGGATTTTTGATGGTTTTAAGTAAATAGCTACTGTACTAACCAGCATTTCTACCTCACACCTCCCCAAAGTCATATCTGAAATACTCACATCATGTAACACTTGAGATTTGAATGGAAGCTTGTTCCTAGTATGTGATATGTCAGTTTTGTTGGTTCAACACAGTAAGAGTGTATAACCGTTTATAATACATTAATGAGTGTATAATGTTCTACCCTACAATTCAAGCATCCACTGAACAGCCCAAAGCTATATACATGACCTATATCTATTGGCATGCATGCTGCTTGTGCCTCCCCCCTGGTGCGATAGCCTAGCGGTAGTGCCAGGGAGACCCGTGGTAGGGCCATGGAACTCATCACCCCAGGGCCAGGGCAGACCCCCAAGCTCAGCACCAGGCACCTGGGGGACAGAGCAGCCTTCACCCCCGGAGAGTACCGCACCCCCCTGGGAACCAGGCACCACCTGGCAGCCAGCGATCTCCCAGAGTTCATGTCAGCACCCAGCTCAGTGCGAGGCAGGCAGTGGCAGGTTTGTGGCAGGATAGGAAGTTGAAGTTCAGGGATTTCGAAATTCAACGGAGGGCCGCACAGATTTTCTCTCTTGTCAAAATCAATTTGCGGACTAGAAAAAGGTCAGTTATTTTTTTTAAATAGATGGGTCCATTATGATTTCTACATACTTTCTCATCTACCCAAAATAATTATTCCCCTGCAGTAGGTGGTCATAATTAGAATAGTAGTCTGAATGAAAACGTATTACCTCTTCATACTAATTAACACACTTTTCTTTTTTTCTTCTCCAAATTAATTTCAATCGGCTCAACCGTTTCATGAAGTTTGGTCTACTCTAAAGCGTGTTGAGTTTGTGTGGTTGGCATGTACAGCAATGTCAGGAGGGAAGCTAGCCTCTTGTTCACGTTCGTCTTTTCGCCTCATTTTCCCACTTTCGTTGCTTCCAGAATGATGTTGATGCATCCAAAGCTGCCCCCGTCCTCAACTCCAAAGCTGACGGCACGTCGGCGCCCAAGCCAATCAGCGTGTCCATGGACGACTCTGAGATGAAGAAACTGATGGACGAGTGCAAGAGGCTGCAGTACGATGTGGGCAAACTCTCCGACGAGAACAGACAACTCAAGGTATGGTCATATATTGTGTGATGTCTAAGATTGAGGCGGTATTAGGATAGTATTATATATTGGCGATATACGGTAATATATTGTGAAGACAGTGTTCTTGTTAAGATGATATTGGCCTCGGCCTATGGCTGTGGTAGAGAAGCATGTGTGAAAGCCTTGGGGTTCTAACCTACAGTGTTTGTCCTCCTCTCAGGATGAGGGCCTGAGGATGAGGAAGTCCCACCGGCCAGACAACATAGTCTCCAGCTCGGGCGCCATGATGAGCAAACAGCATTCTTCCAGCTCCCTCCCCTCGCTACTGGTCGTCATAGCAGCCATCTTCATCGGATTCTTCCTAGGGAAGTTGGTGTTGTAGGGGCGGGGCGAGAGAGAAGGGAAGTGAGCCGGCGTGGGCCCGTTTGTCTCTGTAAGGGCCTGGTCGTAGCACCAGCTCACACCGTACGTACATATGTTCTGTGTACCGAATCATAAACAGGCCTCGCCTTTTACAATCTCACACGGTTAGTACACGTGGAAAAACAGAGGAATGAGCTTTCTCCTTTTTTTGGGGGGGGGGGGGGGGGGGGTTCTGATCTTTTTTTGGGTGAGGAATCAGGGGAGGGAGGTTTGGGGAAAATGTAAATTGTACATTTATCAGAGCATTGATGACAGACGAGTCAGGGTACTGGGTTTGAGACCTTGGTTGAAATCGGAAGCAACAAATAAATAAAAATGAGTTGTTCTCTCTCTCTCTGGTTTTAATAAGAGTTGGAATGTTCAGTGTCTTGTCTGTTATTTTAATCCTTTTAAGAAAATGGGATGAAAAAAAACCTTCCAAACAAAGACTTTGCTACATGTTGCTGGAACATTGTCATTTTCACTGAATTCTTAAATCCTTGATTTTTGTGAAACGATACAATATGCTGGGAATATAGGTGCCTCCTACGGACATTTATTTTTCCTGTTCCCTACTGACACACACACAATTATAAAAAATTATTATTATTATTATTACAATTATTTCTAGATTTTTTTTCTTTACACATTCTATATCCCTCATGAGGCAAATGTTGACTGAAAAGAAATGCGTTCTTGCGGTCCTGTCCCATGGTATTTAACATTGATGAAAATAAGAAACATAAATAAAATCTTTAACATTCTTCTTGTGGATTGTCATCTTTGTTCATCTTTTGTCTTTGAGGAAGAGTGAGGCTCGATTTGTATTCGGTATCCTCCATTACTTTTGTTAACTCCAAAATCGCGAACTCTGATGAACATGCAAATGTCATTGAAGTGAGCTGCATGATACCACAGGCCAGGATTCAATCCGATGGCGCTTTGTCCACAATGCAGCTTTTAAAGGCAGTGTTTGTGGAGACTGCATTCACGGTAAACGCTGCATATGTCAGCTCATTTAGAAATGACCAAGTAGGTCATTTGGGCCATTCAGCAGTTAAAACGATAACAAAGAGGTCACCCCGTCTCTGTTTTGGTAAAAAGCTGAGGGCTGGGCTGGAGAAATGGAACCACTCTCAGATTAATAGATGTCTCTGGATGCTAAGCTCATGAGGCATTTATAAGTTATATTCTTCAAGAATCAATGTGTGTATATATAATTAATTTGTGGAGTCCAAAAATGTATGTAGCAACTGCTGTATGTAGTAGATTGCTGATTGAAATGGCACATTGTCGACAAATCACGATCAGATTGACTCACGGCCATAGACAACTTGTGTTGTGTTGGACACACCGTAGGAAAAAAGCATTTCTTATTGAACAAGTTCAGGACATCCCAGTTTCACTTCCAGTCAGAGCGTTTTCTTCGTTTCATGTCTACTGAACACTACTCTGAATAATAGAACGTAACAATTCAACATTGCAATCACATATGCTGTATTCAAAGAGTCTGAAAGTCCAATGCACAGTCAATTAAGTGCTGCTCCAGAACAACAACAACATTCAGCCACAGCTACTCCTACCTGAGATGCAGAGTGGGGATAGAAGCAATAAGCAGTAGTCTGACCATATCCCCCACACCACCACCTCCTCCTCCGTGTCTGCAGCAGCTACTCCACAGTCTTTGGAGCTCGTCAGTTTCCCTCCGCTCCTCTGGCCCGTGGCCGGCCCCTGCACACTGCACCAGGGGGGCCTGGTAGGAGGTGGCTGTCTTGTGGGGCTGGTTAGGGCTGGAGGCATCCGTGGGCCTCTGGCCATTGAAGAGAAGGAGGCGGTTCGCAGAGTCTCGCTCTATGCGGAAGAGTTCGTACTCGGTGTGGGGCGGCACAGCCATGGGTGGGGTTGACGTCCTGCTCCAGGCCCTGGCGCCACGAGCCCTCCGCCCCCGCACTCCTTGCCCTGGAAGACGTTGAGTAGGGAGGTGGTGGCCCGATCCATGGGGGTCACCCTCATGTGGTCCACTGAAGACCAAGAGAGGATCAGTCAGGTTGGTTGTTAAGCACACTAATAATGCTGTGATCATTTATATACACCGAACAAAAATATAAACGCAACATGTAAAGTGTTGGTCCCATGTTTCATGAGCTGAAATAAAAGATCCCAGAAATTTTACATAGCACAAAAATATTATTTCTCTCAAATGTCAAATTTGTTTACATCCCTGTTAGTCAGCATTTCTCCTATGCCAAGATAATCCATCCACCTGACAGGTGTGGCAGTTTTGTCACACAACACAATGCCACAGATGTCTCAAGTTTTGAGGGAATATGCAATTGGCATGCTGACTGCAGGAATGTCCACCAGAGCTGTTGCCAGATCATTTAATGTTCATTTTTCTACCATAAGCCACCTCCAACGTCGTTTTAGAGAATTTTGCAGTACGTCCAACCGGCCACACAACCACAGACCACGTGTATGGCGTCGATAGCAATTTAAATGCACAGAGATACCGTGACGAGATCCTGAGGCCCATTGTCGTGCCATTCATCCGCCGCCATCACCTCATGTTTCAGCATGATAATGCATGGCCCCATGTAGCAAGGATCTGTACACAATTCCTGGAAGCTGAAAATGTCCTGTTTTTCCATGGCCTGCATACTCACCAGACATGTCACCCAATTAGCATGTTTGGGATGCTCTGGATCGACGTATACGACAGCGTGTTCCAGTTCCCACCAATATCAAGCAACTTCGCACAGCAATTGAAGAGGAGTGGGATAACATTCCACAGGCCATAATCAACAGCCTGATCAACTCTATGCGAAGTTGATGTGTCACGCTGCATGAAGCAAATGGTGGTCACACCAGATATTTTCTGTTTTCTGATCCATGGCCCTACTTTTTAAGGTATCTGTGATCAACAGATGTATATCTGTATTCCCAGTCATGCGAAGTCCATAGATTAGGGCCTAATTCATTCAAGTAAACATTTAGTATTTGTCACATGCGCCGAACACAACAGGTGTAGACCTCACCGTGAAATGCTTACTTACACGCCCTAACCAACAGTGCAGTTTTAAGAAAAGAGAGATAAGAAAATATTTACTAAATAAACTAAAATATATATATACTGCTCAAAAAAATTAAGGGAACACTAAAATAACACATCCTAGATCTGAATGAATGAAATTATCTTATTAAATACTTTTTTCTTTACATAGTTGAATGTGCTGACAACAAAATCACACAAAAATTATCAATGGAAATCAAATTTATCAACCCATGGAGGTCTGGATTTGGAGTCAATCAGGAGCATGCCCAGGCGTTGTAGGGAGGTCATACAGGCACGTGGAAAACCACACTACAGGCTGATCCAACTTTGATGTAATGTCCTTAAAACAAGTCAAAATGAGGCTCAGTAGTGTGTGTGGCCTCCATGTGCCTGTATGACCTCCCTACAACGCCTGGGCATGCTCCTGATGAGGTGACGGATGGTCTCCTGAGGGATCTCCTCCCAGACCTGGACTAAAGCATCCGCCAACTCCTGGACAGTCTGTGGTGCAACGTGGCGTTGGTGGATGGAGCGAGACATGATGTCCCAGATGTGCTCAATTGGATTCAGGTCTGGGGAACGGGTGGGCCAGTCCATAGCATCAATGCCTTCCTCTTGCAGGAACTGCTGACACACTCCAGCCACATGAGGTCTAGCATTGTCTTGCATTAGGAAGAACCCAGGGCCAACCGCACCAGCATATGGTCTCACAAGGGGTCTGAGGATCTCATCTCGGTAACTAATTGCAGTCAGGCTACCTCTGGCGAGCACATGGAGGGCTGTGCGGCCCCCCAAAGAAATGCCACCCCACACCATGACTGACCCACCGCCAAACTGGTCATGCTGGAGGATGTTGCAGGCAGCAGAACGTTCTCCACGGCGTCTCCAGACTCTGTCACGTCTGTCACGTGCTCAGTGTGAACCTGCTTTCATCTGTGAAGAGCACAGGGCGCCAGTGGCGAATTTGCCAATCTTGGTGTTCTCTGGCAAATGCCAAACGTCCTGCACGGTGTTGGGCTGTAAGCACAACCTCCACCTGTGGACGTCGGGCCCTCATACCACCCTCATGGAGTCTGTTTCTGACCGTTTGAGCAGACACATGCACATTTGTGGCCTGCTGGAGGTCATTTTGCAGGGCTCTGGCAGTGCTCCTCCTGCTCCTCCTTGCACAAAGGCGGAGGTAGCAGTCCTGCTGCTGGGTTGTTGCCCTCCTACGGCCTCCTCCACGTCTCCTGATGTACTGGCCTGTCTCCTGGTAGCGCCTCCATGCTTTGGACACTACGCTGACATACACAGCAAACCTTCTTGCCACAGCTCGCATTGATGTGCCATCCTGGATGAGCTGCACTACCTGAGCCACTTGTGTGGGTTGTAGACTCCGTCTCATGCTACCACTAGAGTGAAAGCACCGCCAGCATTCAAAAGTGACCAAAACATCAGCCAGGAAGCATAGGAACTGAGAAGTGGTCTGTGGTCACCACCTGCAAAAACAGTCCTTTATTGGGGGTGTCTTGCTAATTGCCTATAATTTCCACCTGTTGTCTATTCCATTTGCACAACAGCATGTGAAATGTATTGTCAATCAGTGTTGCTTCCTAAGTGGACAGTTTGATTTCACAGAAGTGTGATTGACTTGGAGTTACATTGTGTTGTTTAAGTGTTCCCTTTATTTTTTTGAGCAGTGTATATATTTAAAGAACACTATAAAATAACAATAACGAGGCTATATACAGGGGGTAACGGTACAGAGTCAATGTGCGGGGGTACAGGTTAGTCGAGGTAATTTGTACATGTAGGTAGGGGTAACGAATCCTTTTGTGAGTGGGAGGAAAGGAGAAGGGAGATTCTGAACTGAAGGACTGGTTCCATCTCTCTGGTGCGGCTCCAGTTTTATCCCTCTGCCCTTGATACAGCCTCAGGCACCAACACTACCACAGAGTAAGGGAAGGAATTCAGAAATTCAGAGCAGAGCATACTGCGCCACTCTTTGCTATTTTACATTTTACATTTTAGTCATTTAGACTATTCTCTTTGAAGAGCGGCTGTGGAAAACCAACCAACGGATGATCACTACAATCCATGGGTCTTCTCTGCTGCTGGGTTTGCAGTTTGCACAATTCATATCAATTACTGTACATGTGTGGCTTCATTGCTGTAACAGTTTGCATCCTATAATACCCACAATACTTTTCAGTTTGTAGGGATTTGACAAACAGATTCACAATTCACTGATACTTGAAAATTATCCTATCTTACAAAAAATCTAAAGAGATTCTCTCTCATGGGGTCTCAGTATGTAAGTGATAATAAGGGGACCGTGACCATAGAAATATAGTAGAATAGATTAGAGCATAATATATATTATATATCTCTATGACTGACCTTGGTGTTCTGCAGTGGCGGCTGGTAGCTGGAGGGTGTGTGGTGGGTCCTCTGGGCGTTCAGTGTGGACGTCCCCCAGGAAGAGCTCCTCGGTGTGGTCATCAGGGAGCCAGACGCCATGACGGCGGCGCCGCTCCACACGCACCAGCTGCAGCTCATTCATAGTGAAACACAGCCTATCGGCACAGTCTCTCCCCTGCTCCTCCTCACTCCACAGGTCATAGCTGACGTGGGGCTCCCAGGGCTCCCACTTCTCCCCTCCACCTAGGGACAGAGGTCCACAGCTGGGCTTGAGCCACTGGCTGAGGTCCATGGTTGCCTCGGGGCTGTGGAACACAACCTGGACGCTGTGAAGCTGGTAGTCGGCCTCTGTGCCTCCGCGGACCACCCAGGAGGCCTGGCGCAGGTGCAGCTTGCCCCGGGTGAGGAGGGTGTAGGTGCGGGAGGAGCAGCGGTTGTCCCAGTAGTGGAACTGGAGGACCTGGAAGGTGTGGTTGTGGTGAAAGAGATAGGACCTGGTGATGAACTCTGGCCCAGGCCTGACCTCACAGCTGACGGAGGAAAACATTCATGAAATTGGCTTAGTCAAATTATTTCTTATTTCGGTATTATGCAGTGAGTCTGATGGGTAACTAGAGTCGACCCCCCCAACTTTAATTGCACCAGTCTTTACACTAAGAAGTCTGAAGCTGAACCTGGTGTTGTGCCAAGTAGGCAGACATACAGAATAGTACTATTATACTGTGTGGTGTAGTGAGTGACATTAACCCAGAGGGTGTTCTTTAATGGAAGCCTCTCCAACATAATCCAGGTAGAATTAGGCATTCCCCAGGGCAGCTGTCTAGGCCCCTTACTTTTTTCAATCTTTACTAATGGCATGCCACTGGCTTTGAGTAAAGCCAGTGTCTATGTATGAAAATGGATGATGTGTTGGTTAAGGGCTTGTAAGTAAGCATTTCACGGTAAGGTCTACACCGGTTGTATTCGGTGCATGTGACAAATTACATTTGATTTGATTTGAAATCAACCAAAAATGTAACCATGTCATTGGAATTAGGTTAAAAGAGGTGTGAATAAAATACGAAGTTCTCTTACATTGATGACTTTTTTCAAATCCAATCAGTTTTCCACGTTGTTTCAACGTTATCACATAGATTTGTATTGTTGAAATGATGTGGAAACAAGTTGATTCAACCCGTTTTTGCACAGTGAGTAACCAGTAAACGGACAACACAGTATTTATTCTTATTCTAAACAAATAACAGAATAACGTATGTGAAAACTGGGAATACTTTTGAGCATAATATAAGTATCAAGCATTCTTCTTCAGACATGTCATCTCTTTTTTCTGATCAGACAAAACCAGACAAAAGTTGATATTTCATCCTCAGGCAAACTGCTTGACAAGCCAAGTGTCTCTAAATAACTGAAGGAGAAAAATTACGTAGCGAGTATTGTTGCTTGAACATCTCAATGTGGTGGACATTGACGACCAACACAAGAAGACATAAACACACCCAGATATGGGAAAGAAGGAATGTCGTTCTGGCTCTGGGGTTCTGAAAACGTTCCACATGTGCAAATACATCTTTGTGTGTCGAGTCCCATTGGGGCGTCTCCCCCCCACTGTCCTAAGCTAAGCAATTATAATCAGTCATTAATAGTAACCCTAATTTAAGAAATGTAGCCCAGAAAAAGAAAAAAAGATAACCTGCACTGGTGATCAATGGAGGATTAGTTCGAAGGAACCAATCCTTCCACATCCATAGAGAATACACTTCCATAAAGTAGACTGTGATTCAGTCATTGATAATAATCCTCATTTTAAAATGTAGCCAACCAATGGAGGATCAGTAACAAGCATCTCAGTAGCAGTTTGAACCAAACCTTCCACATCCATAGACGGCAAACTGCTATTTATAACAAGGCTATGGAAGATCAAGTACACTGGCTGTTGTTCTACAAAGTCTTCTTGCAAGCCCAAACTTCAAACGAGGACCGAGAACAATGAGCATTCTGACTAGGCTTCCTGTTTCCTCCAAACAGCGAATGGATACACCAATCAGGTACAGAGTATGCTTTTTGTCTTGCTCCCTTGTAGGGAAAAACTGTTGTCAAACAATGACCAACAAAGTTATGAGAGAAATCATTTATTGTCAAAATGCCACCATCAATTTGATTTAATCCCCTTCACAATATTTTTAGGATAGAAATTATCAACATGGTCTCAGAGCATTTCGTATTATGTACGTAAATGGGAGATACTCCCTTTAGTATGATATATTATGTTATGTTTCCTAAGGTATGTATTAATTTGTAGATGTCCATCATACATTTCATATGATATGTTACGGATTACAATTCGTATGATATACACTACCGTTCAAAAGTTTGGGGTCACTTAGAAATGTCCTTGTTTTCGAAAGAAAAGCAATTTCTTTTGTCCATTAAAATAACATCAAATTGATCAGAAATACAGTGTAGACATAGTTAATGTTGTAAATGGCTATTGTAGCTGGAAACGGCTGATTTTTTATGGAATATCTACATAGGCGTACAGAGGCCCATTATCAGCAACCATCAGTCCTGTGTTCCAATGGCACGTTGTGTTTGCTAATCCAAGTTTATCATTTTAAAAGGCTAGTTGATCATTAGAGAACCCTTTTGCAATTATGTTAGCACAGCTAAAAATTGTTTTGCTGATTAAAGAATAAATGCCTTAAAAACTGACCTTCTTGAGACTAGTTGAGTATCTGGAGCATCAGCAATTGTGGGTTCGATTACAGGCCCAAAATGGCCAGAAACAAATTACTTTCTTCTGAAACTCGTCAGTCTATTCTTTTTCTGAGAAATGAAGGCTATTCCATGCGAGAAATTGCCAAGAAACCGAAGATCTCGAACAACGCTGTGTACTACTCCCTTCACAGAACAGCGCAAACTGGCTCTAACCAGAATAGAAAGAGGAGTGGGAGGCCCCGCTGCACAACTGAGCAAGAGGACAAATACATTAGAGTGTCTAGTTTGAGAAACAGACGCGTCATAGGTCCTCAACTGGCAGCTTCATTAAATAGTACCCGCAAAACACCAGTCTCAACGTCAACAGTGAAGAGGCGACTCCGGGATGCTGACCTTCAGAGTTGCAAAGAAAAAGCCATATCTCAGACTGGCCAATAAAAAGAAAAGATTAAGATGGCAGTCTGAGATATGGCTTTTTCTTTGCAACTCTGCCTAGAAGGTCAGCATCCCATAGTCGCCTCTTCACTGCTGACGTTGAGACTGGTGTTTTGCGGGTACTATTTAATGAAGCTGCCAGTTGAGTACCTGTGAGGCGTCTGTTTCTCAAACTAGACACTCTAATGTATTCAGACCCTTTGCTATGAGACTCGAAATTGAGCTCAGGTGCATCCTGTTTCCATTGAGTCCAGCTGTGGTAAATTTAATTGATTGGACATGATTTGCAAAGGCAGATACCTGTCTGTATAAGGTCCCACAGTTGACAGTGCATGTCAGAGCAAAAACCAAGCCATGAGGTCGAAGGAATTGTCTGTAGAGATCCAAGACAGGATTGTGTCAAGGCACAGATCTGGGGAAGGGTACCAAAAAATGTGTGCAGCATTGAAGGTCCCCAAGAATATAGTGGCCTCCATCATTCTTAAATGGAAGATGTTTGGAATCACCAAGACTCTTCCTAGAGCTGGCCGCCCGGCCAAACTGAGCAATCAGGGGAGAAGGGCCTTGGTCAGGGAGGTGACCAAGAACCCGATGGTCACTCTGACAGAGCTCCAGAGTTCCTCTGTGGAGATGGGAGAACCTTCCAGAAGGACAACCATCTCTGCAGCACTCCACCAATCAGGCCTTTATGGTAGAGTGGCCAGACGAAAGGCACTCCTCAGTAAAAGGCACATGACAGTCCGCTTGGAGTTTGCCAAAAGGCACCTAAAGGACTCTCAGAACATGAGAAACAAGATTCTCTGGTCTGATGAAACCAAGATTGAACTCTTTGGCCTGAATGCCAAGCGTCACATCTGGAGGAAACCTGGCACCATCCCTACGCTGAAGCGTATGGTGGGGATGTTTTTCAGCGTCAGGGACTGGGAGACTAGTCAGGTTCGAGGGAAAGATGAACGGAGCAAAGTACAGAGAGATCCTTGATGAAAACCTGCTCCAGAGTGCTCAGGACCTCAGACTGGGGCGAAGGTTCACCTTCCAACAGGACAACTATCCTAAGCACACAGCCAAGACAACAAAGGAGTGGCTTCGGGACAAGTCTCAATGTCCTTGATTGGCCCAGCCAGAGCCCGGACTTGAACCCTATCGAACATCTCTGGAGACACCTGAAAAGATCTGTGCAGCGACACTCCCCATCCAAGCTGACAGAGCTTGAGAGGATCTGCAGAGAAGAATGGGAGAAACTCCCCAAATACAGGTGTGCCAAGCTTGTAGTGTCATACCCAAGAAGACTCAAGGCTGTAATCACTGCCAAAGGTGCTTCAACAAAGTACTGAGTAAAGGGTCTGAAAACGCCAAGACTGCGCAAAGCTGTCATAAAGGCAAAGGGTGGCTATTTGAAGAATCTCAAATATAAAATATATTTTGATTTAACACTTTTTTGGTTACTACATGATTCCATGTGTTATTTGATAGTTTTGATGTCTTCACTAGTATTCTACAATGTACAAATAAAGAAAAACCCTTGAATGAGTAGGTGTGTCCAAACTTTTGACTGGTAGTGTAAGCTAGACAGAAGTTGCAAAAATTGACAAACAAAAGGGCCACTTTCCATGTGTGCAGGGCAGCAGGCAGTCAGGCAGCAGGCGGAGTGCAGTCTGGAGGAATTTGTCCCACATTTCCTCTCTCTTTTTGAGGAGCTACACACAGCGTTTTGATGTGGCGCGTTGCAGTCTACCACATGAGGAACCACATCAGTCTGGCGTCACTTGGGGCTATAGCAGCAGTACTCATGCATATGAAGTTGAGAATAACATTCACATCAGCACTATTGACAAATGTAAAAAGGAGGCGGCAAACCATGATGTGTCTGCTTCACAGACAACACACACAGCCTTTTTTTAATGTGTAAAAAGACCTGATGAATACAAAACAACTGTATCACATTATCTTGTAGCTCGAAAAATCTCCCATGATAGTCTACTACTTCATGCCAGTCGCACACATAACAGGATCATGTTTTCATACACTACAGAGATGAACCTTTTAAATTCTTTAGCCTGGTGAGATTAATCTACGCTATAACAAGGCTGGTAGAACACGAGGCTCCAATCCAGTCCGTATGACTAGAGGCAGGGTGTGAGGATTACATTCTGAGAGGATAGGAGAATTTAACATCCCATGCTAATACAGCCCAACCCATCACAGCATCAAACTGCATGAGACAATATCAATTTGGGTATATTCCCCCATCTTTTTCTTATGTTGGTATATTGATATGATTTTATATACTGAACAAAAATATAAACGCAATGTTTCATGAGATGAAATAAAAAAATCAGACATTTCCCATATACACAAAAAGCTTATTTCTCTCAAATTGTGTGCCCAAATTTGTTTACATCCAGGTTAGTGAGAATTTCTCCTTTCCGAAGATAATCCATCCACCTGACAGGCATATCAAGAAGCCAGTAGAGGCTTCTGTGGGGTATTTCTGTCTGTAATAAAGCCCTTTTGTGGGGAACAACTCATTCTGATTGGCTAGGCCTGGCTCCCCAGAAGGTGGTCCTGGCCCTCCCAGGCCCACCCATGGCTGCTCCCCTGCCCGGTCATGTGAAATCCATAGATTAGGGCCTAAATTATTTATTTCAATTGACTGATTTCCTTCTATGAACTAATTCAGTAAAAATCATTGAAATTGTGTTTATAATTTTGTTCAGTATATTTTGAAGGCCCGTAGGAATTCACTCATGAGTAAGGCGGCAACAAACACTTAACATATCAATGAACATTTATTTTATTTTACACATTTACTTTTGTTAACAAAGGAAACAAATCTTACTAAACACAAAATGTGCCTCTTGTCTATTGTAACTGCTTAATTCTAACAGACTTGTGCATTGTCGAGTCAGAAAACAAACACTGCTGGTAACCAATAAGGAAATAAGGAGAAACAAGGGGAACATAAACAACGCAAAATCCTGTCTGACGGGGCGCCACAGTTCAAATCCTGTCTGACGGGGCGCCACAGTTCAAAACTGAAAATCTTCTTCAGTCATATCAATGGCCCAAGCAAACTTGTCTCTTTGGGTTTTGTTGTAGATCTTCTCAATTGGCACATTGAATTTCCTACACCTGCCATGAAGAAAAAAAAAATCATAATAATCACATGCTGCAGAAATACAAAGTGAAAAAAGTATATTTTTAGAGGGCAACAATATGTGTTGTGGAACTGACAGAGGTCAAGGATAAATGTTAGGCTAAATGGTGGTTACCAGGCCACTGATATCCTGGGGTCCAGGTAGTTGAGTTTGGACGTGCCCAGAGCGATGACCTTGTTCTCCTCTCGGTCAGTCATCTGCAGCTGGAGTTTCTTCAGCTGTTCCTCCAGCCTCTTCACCACAGACTCCTTCTTCTCAACAAGCCTGGGGAGAGCAGGAGACCAGACCTTGGGTCAAATACTATATCAAATGTATCTGTGCTTGATTGAGCTTGCCTGGCTTAAATTTGACCAATAGAATGGTCCGATGTTAAAACAATAGCCGAACAAGCACTGCAGTAGCAGTTTGAAACAGCCCCTTCCAGCTGCCATAGTAGAAGCAGTTTATAGGTTATGAAAGGTCAAATCCACTGGCTGTTATCCTACCATGTCAGTAACAGTTGAGTCAAAAGACCAACAGCAAGATTCACTCATTTCACTGGTTAGTTTCACCCTATCAAAAAGTACTCACCTCCTGGTCCTCTCAGTTCCTCCCTTCTTGTGTTCTTTTTTGGCTCCTTTCAGCTCCTTCTTGGCCACATCTAACTGTTGCTGTTTCTGGGCAATCTGGAACAATAAAAGGGAGTATGTTAGACAACGTGTCACTGTTAAAAGGGAATTGAAGTACATGCTTATTTGGTAATAAAACTAAAAAGGCTAAGTTCAACTATCAAGATAATGGATCTGAACATTAGACAATATTGCAAAGGAGCATAGAGGGTTTTAAAATGGCACTATAAGTAGCACTAGTTACTGAATAAACTGTCCAGGAAATACACACACACATATACATATATATATATATATATATATATATATATATATATATATAGACAGACAGGAGGGACAGACAGACATCTATCTATCTATTCCAGTTACCTTGTCCTGCAAGTTTTGCATTGATTTCTCAAAGGTCTTGGGTGCTGCCCTCTGGTGGTTACAGAGAATGGCCACAGCTCTGTTGGCTCGGTTATAGGACAGCAGTTTCTCCTCCAGACTCATGTCAGCTGTGGAGGAAAACAGGCGTCTTTCAATATTGTACTGTCTTCACTATAAATCTGCATGTTTCACAGCTTCATGCAGTTATAACACTGAGAACACAAGTGATAATGCCAGAGAAGCCGGTGTTTGGAGGAAATATTGGCACAGGTGTTGTTAGGCCCGAGACCAAGTGGAGAAAAACAACTAGGGCCACGTATGTCACAGAGGGCAGCCAGAGCAGAGCGGAGAAATCTTGTCAGCTATTGTAAACTAGATCTACAAAAACCTGCACTGAGTGTATTGATGGTGCTAAAGGAAGCGGACTAACCAGTGGTGAGCTTGTTGAGTTGCTCTTGCAGAGTGGTGGAGGCATTGAAGGTTCTGAACACTTTGGCTGTCAGCCCCGGCATGGACTGGTTCAAGTGCTTGTTCAAGTAGGTGGTCTAAGAACAAACAAGAGACAGATACGCCTACTGTGTGAACCACATAGCTAGCTAGTCATTCTTGGGTTATACTCATTTCAGAGCATTTGCAAAGCATGACAAACATGAAATAACCAGGGGCACCGGGTCTTCAACTTACGTTTATTCTATCAAACAGGTCATCCTCAGGCTCCTTGTTTTCCATGAACAACTTCAGGTTCTTGAAAACCTGTGTACAAATAACATGTCTGTGCACATTAGATGGATGTTTAACCCCTGCTCGACAGCCCATAATATGAAGGAATGGAGACGTAACAGGTGATAGACCGTGCCGCTCACCCTGCCCTCCACAGGCACCTCGTTGTAGTAGCGGATGGAGTCTTTGCCCAGGAAGTCAAACTCCACCATGAACTCCTGGCCCCCCTTCTCCTGGTGCAGGGTGATGTGTTCAACTCTCAGAGAGCAGCAGCCCACCGTGTCCGCTGTCTCACTCTCCTCCTTCTCATTCCCCGCTCGCAGGGCCAGCTACATGCACAGAAATTATTAGTATTAAAAATAAAAAAACGGAAATATCACATTTACATAAGTATTCAGACCATTTACTCAATACTTTGTTGAAGCACCTTTGGCAGCGATTACAGTCTCGAGTCTTCTTGAGTATGACACTACAAGCTTCACCTGTATTTGGGGAGTTTCTCCCATTCTTCTCTGCAGATCCTCTCAAGCTCTGTCAGGTTGGATGGGGAGCGTCGCTGCACAGCTATTTTCAGGTCTCTCCAGAGATGTTTGATCGGGTTCAAGTCCGGGCTCTGGCTGGCCCACTCTGGAACAGGTTTTCATCAAGGATCTCTCTGTACTTTGTTCCGTTCATCTTTCCCTCGATCCTGACTAGTCTCCCAGTCCCTGCCACTGAAAAACATCCCCACAGTATAATGCTGCCACCACCATGCTTCACCGTAGGGATGGTGCCAGGTATCCTCCAGATGTGACGCCTGGCATTCAGGCCAAAGAGTTCAATCTTGCTTTCATCAGACCAGAGAATCTTGTTTCTCATGGTCTGAGAGTCCTTTAGGTGCCTTTTGGCAAACTCCAAGCGGGCTGTCATGAGCCTTTTACTGAGGAGTGGCTTTCGTCTGGCCACTCTAGACGACCATCGGGTTCTTGGTCACCTCCCTGACCAAGGCCCTTCTCCCCCGATTGCTCAGTTAAGCCGGGCGGCCAGCTCTAGGAAGAGTCTTGGTGGTTCCAAACTTCTTCGATTTAAGAATGGAGGCCACTGTGTTCTTGGGGACCTTCAATGCTGCAGACATTTTTTGCAGCCTTCCCCAGATCTGTGCCTCGACACAATCCTGTCTCGGAGCTCTACGAACAATTCTTTCGACCTCATGGCTTGGTTTTTGTTCTGACATGCACTGTCAACTGTGGGACCTCATATAGACAGGTGTGTGCCTTTCCAAATCATTTCCAATCGATTGAATTAACCACAGGTGGACTTCATTCAAGAAACATCTCAAGGACCATCAATGGAAACAGGATGCACCTGAGCTCAATTTCGAGTCTCATAGCAAAGGATTTGAATACTTATGTAAACAAGGTATTCATTTTTTTGTTGCAAACATTTCTAAAAACCTGTTTTGACTTTGTCATTATGGGGGTATTGTGTGTAGATTGATGAGGGGGAATAAACAAAAAAAATCAATTTTAGAATAATGTGGAATGTGGAAAAAGTCAAGGGGTCTGAATACTTTCCCAATGCACTGTATGTTATACAGAACGCAAGTGTGGAATGTAGTCTAGACAAAACAGAGAATTCCACCAAAGCAGCGCAAAATGTCCATTCAGAAAATATTCTCCCTCGGATGCATGGGCCTTACAGCCTAAACCTATTAATTGCTTTTATAAAACGGACAGTTCCTAACTATCTTGTGTCTAGCCGTTTTAAAAAAACGCAGGCTATATTCCCTTCAATAGGTTTTGAATATTACTTTGGGCTATATGCTTTCATCATTTTATGCATGCATGGCTTTCTCCTCATCAAACAATGAATTAATCTGGAGTTTAATCTCAAAACGTTGTTTGAATAGCCTAAAAACTATTAGCAAGGGGACTAATTCTGAATAGTCTAAAAACGTAAGGTAGCAAGGGCACTAATAAGAGTGAACATCAATAGCCTATAGTTTAAATAAAGTTGAAGCTTATTCAGAAAGAAATTATCCGTGTGGGGCGGAAGAAAACCTGACCAAATGGCCAATAACATTTCCTCCTACTAGGCCTATCATTAAAGCTTTAAGATAAATAAAAGATTATGAACAGTAGCCTATTTCACAAATATTCTAATAACATAAAAAAGGTTTTGTACTAAAGTTGCCGCTTTGAAAAAGAACAAGAATGAACGGAGTCAATAGGCTATTCTCAGCTTTATGAGAGAGAGACTAAATATTATTAAGAGAGGAGGCGGCAAACATGTGATTTGATTCGTACAGTTGTAGCATGCAATTTTGCACTATAGCCCAACGGTGGTTTTAGCTGAGCTGATACCATCGTATATCACATAATCATGATAGGACAAAGATTGACTTCGCCCAACCAGAGTGTATACACATGAGTGTTCTACAATACGTGTTTGAGGTTACCTAAAAGAGTTTGCATTTCGTTAACCACACTGAGTTAAGATAGTTGTGAGGTCTGTACCTTGTCTATGAAGTAGAGAGCCACTCCTCTCTGCCTGGTCTTCATCTCTCGGTTCTTCCAGTCCTCACGGTACAGCCTCCTGATGGTCTCCACCTTCAGCTTGAGTTTACGAGCCACCTCGTACTTCTGCCAGTCCTTCTCCCCCTGAGCACAGAGAGGAAAACAGTCTAAGTCTGAACAGACTTCTGAGCTACTGGCTTGATATGTATGCCATCTTTTTACTGAGTTCAGTCTTCAGACTCTTCTCAAAAGTTTGGGTTTCTAAGTCCTCAAATATTGTTTGTTTTTCCACTAAAACATCCCCACTGAGGTAAAGGAAGATGGAGAGAAAGGCTCCGTACCTTGAGTTTGGAGCTGGGGTTGAGCATGACGTACTTGAAGTTGCCCTGGACGTTCTCCACCCAGGAGGCCAGCCAGGTCACTGTGTCGTCATGCTGCACCTTCCTCCACCTGTGGCCGGTAGGGGCCACCGGAATATTGGAGCCTCTGGAAAAACAACCAAAACACTATTTATTTCAAGCTTATTGCCTTTCGGTACATATTTGCTGTTTAAATTTACAAGTTAGGCCACTAATTCCCCTTTGTGTGCCCCATAAAGTTATAGGGAGGTTGTTTGTCCTTAGTGCTCTCCCGGGGCCCCTCACTTGCTGCAGTTGATGGTGATTTCCTCTGGCTGGATCCTCTTCTTCAGTTTGCCCATCTTGGGGTGTTCTCCCCGGCCACGGAACAGCCCCGGAGGCTCCACACGGAAGTTCCCAATCTTCTCCCGGTGACCGTCCAGCACACAGAAGCCGTACTCCTCCATCAGCTTGTTGTTCTCCTCTTTCAGGACCTAACAGAAGCGCAGTCCATAGATTTTCAGATTTGCAATAATAGTGTGGTGGGGGGGGATTCACTTGGATATGCAGAACGAAGTACCATCAATTAAATTAAAAGCAAGTGGAACTAGATACTTCAATATTTACATATTGTTATAGATGCAGCTCTAAGCTCTTGATACTTGGCCAAGTTACCTGTTTCTGTTCTTTAGTCATAGCCTTCTTCTCCTCAGACTTCTCCAGGAAGTACTTGTTGATATGTGTGAAATCACACTTCGACAACTTCTGGATCTGTTCCCTCTCCTCTGCTGTCATTTCCTGTTTGGTAAAATACTGATGAGCTCAATGTCAACAGCTACATTGACCTTCATTCTTTCACACACACACACACATCATGAAATGCTGCTTAAGAACAATTGTGGTTATCCATTGCAAACGCAAGTCTCGACTCAAGCCTAGACTTAATCAGTGGGACTAACCTCTCTCCAGTCGGTGAAGAAGTTCTCCTGGAAGGAACTCTTGGTTGTGTATTCGTGGTCCAGCATCTTGGCGTAAAACGTGGCTACTTCCTCAGCAGCCAAACTCAGTTTTACAGGGTTCCCTGTAAAACACAGAATGTTGAATGTTAGCTTTACAGCAAAGCAGACCTAACACAAGACAGGAAAACTATGAGGATGAGTGAGTAAGATGTATTAATATATGGTTGTAAGTAACTCACCATTGTAAAAGAAAGACACGCTATTGGGTAATGGTTCGTATTCTGGTGGGAAAAGTGGACCTTTGTGTTCCAACGTGGTCCATTTGTTCCCGTTGTTGATATTACCTTCCTCCCACCTGACAACAAGCGTATCACAATTTCATTACAGCACAGAAAGCCAGAAAAGGTTTCTGAAGGTTTAAAATCTAATACAAGTGAGACAATACAATAGAGATAAAATACAACACATCTCGATGCCAGATCTAGCAAAGGTAACGTTAGTTAACGTACCCCTTTACATTGACAATGTGTGGCTAGTTAGCTAGCTAGGGTTACTCTTCCAAAATGGCATTACCCTGGCTGTCACTGTTTTGACAAATACAACGTTACTTAGCTATACTATTCATGTGTGGTTTGGAGTAAGTTAAGGTTAGCTATTTGCCAGCTTTAGCTATCGTTTACTCACCTGGCTTTGGGCTCATGCTTAACGTTAATCTTTACAGAAGTTCGGTAAAACCGTAATGAGTAAACCACAGACCAACTTCTATTACATTTCACCGACTGATATATCAAGTTGGCAAAAACATTGCTGTATTTGTTCATTCCAGATTAGAATGAATGAGATTCACAGGCGCCAAGGACTTTCATAACGCCGTCAAAACAAAGTACACGTGTGTGCAACCATTAATACTGTCCCCCTAGAAACAAACGATGTTAATGGTTCCGGCTACAAATTAGTTTAATATCATTATGTCAACCACTATAACAGGGGAAAACTGTTTTAAAAACAAATATAAATTCAGCCAAATATGATACTTGCCCACTACATGCAATACAGAGTAAATAATTGCGCACTTACCATTTCCATTTACTGTTCACCCCTTCTTTCCTTTCACCCCTCTTGGTCTTCACATCCTCATCTCCATCATTTTTTTTCTTCTTCTTCTTAGATTCCTCTTTTCCTTCTGGATTCTTTTTACGTTTATTTTCATCGGTTGTCTTTTTGTCTTTACTACCTATATCTTTCTTCTCCCTTTCTTTCTTGGCATTCTCCTTTTTCACGCCAGTTTCTTTTTTACTGTCAACTGTCGGTAGAACATCACTTTCACATGAATCTTTGCGCTTCCTCTTTTTAGAGTTGCCATCGGACCTACAGAGAAAATAAAATAAGAGAGAGTTTAGGCATGACTTTCAAATGGACAGAGAAAATGTTTCCAAATAAAGCTTTGTGGAAATCTACTATAAAATCCACCATAACACAAAGCATAGCCATTTGGCACATATTTGATATTACCATTAAAATGACCAACGCAAAAAGATTGGTTCACTCAGAGCATAGCAACACCCATATGCCAAGTACGAAGCATTTTTACCGTGGAACCTGACAGTTAATGCTGTTCACCTGTTAGCTGATTTTTCACCAGCTTCTCTCTGCTCAGGGTTTTTCTCCTTGTCCGTCCCGTGGTGTCCCTTTTTGCTACGTCTAGATTTGTGCTACATTGTCATACGTGAGAGACAAGGCAAGCAACATCACCAATCACATTGATAATTGATAATAATAATAATAAAAAGGTTAGTCATGTACCTTGTGATTGTCATCTTTTTGTGAATCCCCACTTTTCTTGGATTTTTTGTAAGACCTAGTTATAGAGAGAAATGCAATTTACCCCCATACCAAGTGACCGTTTTTGTCACTAAATAAACTCATAATGCAATGAAGGGTCAATTGTAGCCTACCTCTCCGTATCTGAATGCTCGATTGGAGCGAACAAGTCAACTTCCTGTATCTCCATCTTGGTCACTTTCCTCTCATCTGATTCCGTGTCCTTGGCAGAGATATTGTTGTTTAAGTCAATGGCACTGAAAATAAAAATAAAACAATCACCAACATTTCTTTCCCTCTGTTTACATTCAAGTTAGACTTTTACTTTTGGTGTGAATAATTTGAGCATTAGAGAAAAACGCACTTCTTTCCAGAAGGTGGTGATGGATCCTGTGAGAGAAAGACAGAAACCTCATGAATAAACATTATAATTTGTTTTGTTGCTAATACAGGGATATGCAATAACTAGGCCTGTGTATATCATGTAATAGCAGACAGGAAGAGGCAAAGCGAGAGGTTTCACTCGTGCCAAAATGTGTCCAAAATAAGATCAATGCGTTTCTATGGACTTATTTTGAACCTAAACTTGTCGCCTCCCTTCCCTCCTTTGGGACGACTCCCATTGTTAGGGCGGGGACATGAGCATCTCGTCATTGCATACAGATCTCAGGATATAGTCTGTGGTTCTTACCACGTCTACACCTTTGGTCTCCACATCTGCATGGTCGTTGTCCGAGGCAGCTTTTAAACTCCCAGAACTGATAAAGGAAAGACAGAAGAATATCTAACTTTAACCAACAAATGCATTGTTAAAACAAGATAAAATCAGATGATTGCTAAACTGGAAGCATTTTCGAATGGCAGCAAATTATACAAGTTGACCACTGATTTACATAATAAAACAGAACACATTGGGCAATACTACACCCTTCATTGTGAATGAAGACATGTAAGTGGGAGATTGTAATTAAGGGCGCTTTCACATATCCCCTGTATGTAAATGAATGTTAATAGACTGATCTGTCCATACTCACCTTGTGATCTTCGGCTCCTGCAGAGGTTTACGAGGTTGTTTAGAACTGGAGTGCTTCGCCTATGAAATAAAATTTAAATCAGACATGTGTGTGTATGTGCATGAGTTTGGGTGAATGGTCCATGTTACTGTACGGCTAAGATTTGGACGTTAGTGATTGATTAGTAATTCCTGGCATGTATCAGGCGATATAATTAAGATGGTGTGTGGAGCTCACGTATGCTGCCTGTGTCTGGTCTTAACTTTCGTATAATTGACGTTCCACTCTCTGAACCCTCCAAATGGCGCATTACATTACCTTGTGCTTCGACTCGGTTTCCTTTTCCCCATCCTTACTCCTCTTCCTGTGTTGGACCATAGGGAAGTATGAATTTAACTTTTCATAATAATCCTGATTCATATAAAAAGAATGACCTCTGTTGTGGATAGGTTATATTCTACTACCTGGTCATTGCGATAAGCAACCTCAACGATACACCCCCCCCAAAGTTACCCCTATCTGCAGATCTAGGATCAGATTAAACTGTCCCAATCCCAATTTTATCACGATGACAACCTGACCTAGGACCAGTGGTTTGAGGCATCTTCAGGAAACTCACCTGTCTGTTAGGCTCTCATCCCTCTTAGATTGTGATGCTGTTCTTTTCCTGCTGGATGTTTTGGCTCCTCCATGCCCTTCATTGTCTTCCAGTTTCATCACTCAAATTTGACTGTACAAAATGTAGGTAGCGTTGACAATTAGACTATAAGTAGAAAATGTTTTATCAAGTTCAATTGTACCTGTGTATAGTTTTTACGCTATTATAAAGTTTCAATTCCAAACCATTTTAAAACACAAATTATGTCAAATTACGGATGGTTCTTTGTAGATGAATTTACCATGTCACGATTTGACTGATTGATGGAGGTTCGATAATCTGGCAATACTACTCAAAATTCGTCGACAAACACGTTCATAAAATTGTGAAATTATTTTTGTTTCAGTTGAAAAAAGATAACATTATCCAAAATATCGGAAAGCATTTGCATTCTTTACCTGTAAACAGAGTTGTCCGTGTTCTCAATTCACAATCGTGTCCACTCTTGACGAGATTGAGAACTCACCACACCTGAAAGTTTTCAAGTACCAAAAGCGACCTACTGCGCATGGTTGAACGCCCAGGGGTCAACCATAAATCCAGCCAAATAACATATTGACATACATTTCCTACGAATAGTGTATGTTTAAAGCTTGCTAAGATATAAAGTTATTTAGCATGGTCAGCAAATAGATAATGAAAAAATGTGACACAGTGACTGAATAGAACTTAAATAGCCTAGCCTTGATGAACACACTTTAATAGTGGTGTTGGGGAAGCTACTCAGAAAATAAGGTTTCCCAAACTAACAATTACTTAACACTGGAAGAAGTTAAGCTACACTAAAGCTACCCTTAAGAAAAATATAGTTTACTAAAGTTACTTTGAAAAAGTAGTCCAAACGACTTAGTAATAAATTATCATATCTAAATCTGAAGTCATAGACTACAAATTGCAAGACCAGATCACTCTGGATTCAGATGTTATTAACAGAATGTGTAATTTAGCCTATTAAAAACAAAAACTGTTTCAAGTGAGAATTAGGCAGATCAGATGCTGAAAAACTTTCTTGCCTACTTGCCTAAAAATTGTGTAGTTCCAGTAGTTAGCTACACCGCTACATGGCAAAAAAAAAGTTAACTGCTGAATACACTACCAAGATCTTTATTTAGTTCAACTACCACCAAGCTACTACAAAATGTAGTTAAATGACTAGTTGAACAACATGTAGTTATATATATATATACAGTGGGGGAAAAATGTATTTAGTCAGCCACCAATTGTGCAAGTTCTCCCACTTAAAAAGATGAGAGAGGCCTGTAATTTTCATCATAGGTACACGTCAACTATGACAGACAAATTGAGGAAAAAAAATCCAGAAAATCACATTGTAGGATTTTTAATGAATTTATTTGCAAATTATGGTGGAAAATAAGTATTTGGTCACCTACAAACAAGCAAGATTTCTGGCTCTCACAGACCTGTAACTTCTTCTTTAAGAGGCTCCTCTGTCCTCCACTCGTTACCTGTATTAATGGCATCTGTTTGAACTTGTTATCAGTATAAAAGACACCTGTCCACAACCTCAAACAGTCACACTCCAAACTCCACTATGGCCAAGACCAAAGAGCTGTCAAAGGACACCAGAAACAACATTGTAGACCTGCACCAGGCTGGGAAGACTGAATCTGCAATAGGTAAGCAGCTTGGTTTGAAGAAATCAACTGTGGGAGCAATTATTAGGAAATGGAAGACATACAAGACCACTGATAATCTCCCTCGATCTGGGGCTCCACGCAAGATCTCACCCCGTGGGGTCAAAATGATCACAAGAACGGTGAGCAAAAATCCCAGAACCACACGGGGGGACCTAGTGAATGACCTGCAGAGAGCTGGGACCAAAGTAACAAAGCCTACCATCAGTAACACACTACGCCGCCAGGGACTCAAATCCTGCAGTGCCAGACGTGTCCCCCTGCTTAAGCCAGTACATGTCCAGGCCCGTCTGAAGTTTGCTAGAGTGCATTTGGATGATCCAGAAGAGGATTGGGAGAATGTCATATGGTCAGATGAAACCAAAATAGAACTTTTTGGTAAAAACTCAACTCGTCGTGTTTGGAGGACAAAGAATGCTGAGTTGCATCCAAAGAACACCATACCTACTGTGAAGCATGGGGGTGGAAACATCATGCTTTTGGCTGTTTTTCTGCAAAGGGACCAGGACGACTGATCTGTGTAAAGGAAAGAATGAATGGGGCCATGTATCGTGAGATTTTGAGTGAAAACCTCCTTCCATCAGCAATGGCATTGAAGATGAAACGTGGCTGTGTCTTTCAGCATGACAATGATCCCAAACACACCGCCCGGGCAACGAAGGAGTGGCTTCGTAAGAAGCATTTCAAGGTCCTGGAGTGGCCTAGCCAGTCTCCAGATCTCAACCCCATAGAAAATCTTTGGAGGGAGTTGAAAGTCCGTGTTGCCCAGCGACAGCCCTAAAACATCACTGCTCTAGAGGAGATCTGCATGGAGGAATGGGCCAATATTCCAGCAACAGTGTGTGAAAACCTTGTGAAGACTTACAGAAAACGTTTGACCTGTGTCATTGCCAACAAAGGGTATATAACAAAGTATTGAGAAACTTTTGTTATTGACCAAATACTTATTTTCCACCATAATTTGCAAATAAATTCATAAAAAATCCTACAATGTGATTTTCTGGATTTTTTCATAGTTGACGTGTACCTATGATGAAAATTACAGGCCTCTCTCATCTTTTTAAGTGGGAGAACTTGCACAATTGGTGGCTGACTAAATACTTTTTTTCCCCACTGTATGTGTTATTTCATAGTTTTGATTTCTTCACCATTGTTCTATATGGAATCATGTAGAAACCAAAAAAGTGTTAAACAAATCAAAATATATTTGAGATTCTTCAAATAGCCACCCTTTGCCTTGATGACAGCTTTGCACACTCTTGGCATTCTCTCAACCAGCTTCATGAGGTAGTCACCTGGAATGCATTTCAATTAACAGGTGTGCCTTCTTAAAAGTTAATTTGTGGAATTTATTTCCTTCTTAATGCGTTTGAGCCAATCAGTTGTGTTGTGACAAGGTAAGCGGGAATACAGAAGATAGCCCTATTTCGTAAAATACCAAGTCCATATCATGGCAAGAACAGCTCAAATAAGCAAAGAGAAACGACAGTCCATCATTACTTTACGACATGAAGGTCAGTCAATATGGAAAATATCAAGAACTTTGAAAGTTTCTTCAAGTGCAGTCGCAAAAACTGATGATCTCCGCATGTGTAGTTCCCACTGTAAATCATGGAGGAGGAGGTGTTATGGTGTGGGGGTGCTTTGCTGGTGACACTGTCCGTGATTTATTTAGAATTCAAGGCACACTTAACCAGCATGGCTACCACAGCATTCTGCAGCGATACGCCATCCCATCTGGTTTGGCCTTAGTGGGACTATCATTTGTTTTTCAACAGGACAATGACCCAACATGCCTCCAGGCTGTGTAAGGGCTATTTTACCAAGAAGGAGAGTGATGGAGTGCTGCATCAGATGACCTGGCCTCCACAATCCCCCGACCTCAACCCAATTGAGATGGTTTGGGATGAGTCGGACGGCAGAGTGAAGGAAAAGCAGCCAACAAGTGCTCAGCATATGTGGGAACTCCTTCAAGACTGTTGGAAAAGCATTCCAGGTGAAGCTGGTTGAGAGAATGCCAAGAGTGTGCAAGGCTCTCATCAAGGCAAAGGGTGGCTATTTGAGGAATCTCAAATATAAAATATAATTTAATTTGTTTAACACTTTTTTGGTTTCTACATGGTTCCATATGTGTTATTTAATAGTTTTGATGTATTCACTATTATTCTACAATGTAGAAAATAGTAAAAATAAAGAAAAACCCTTGAATGAGTAGGTGTGTCCAAACTTTTGACTGGTACTGTATATATTTTACATGTTAATCCATGCAAGCATAGGCTAGTCTACACAAATTAAAGCTATAATGTATTTCCAAAAATAATGAAAATGACAATAGATGTATGATTTGTTGGCAGTTGAAGCTAGCATGTTTATTAAAGCAACACATATTTTGATGTCAATTACAGTAAGATTTGTGTATGTGATGCAATGGAATATTTAACCATCAAAAAAGTTGTGGTTTCTAACCATTTTTTAAATACATTTTTACAAATCAAACATTTAATTTCCAGTTTTTCTTGATAGAACCAGTACTGTATAACAGCACTAATATATTGACAACCAAAACCGAGTAGAGACAGTAGTCAGAGCATTTGTCCATAACACTGCCATAAAATTTACACAAACAGATTTAAATTAATACCCCCCAAAAATATTTAATTATTACAATATAATCAAGTGTGAGAAAGCCTAAATCGCGTGAAATAAATTAAAAAAATAGATGAATGCAGTCAAATCCTATCTTATTTCACTATGTTCTCAAGAAAAATTATCTACATCAAATCTATCTGATTATTGGAGTTTTTCAGCCTCCCAAAATGAAAATACAAAATGAAACATCATCAAAAAACTCAGATTGACAAGTAAGGTAATGTTACAAAACGTTGTTTGCTATGAGCATGCTATGGACTCCAGTTGTTGCTCGGCCTCAGCAGCCATGGCTGCTGCCTGCAGCTGTTCAGTCTCGGTCTGCAGGGCGCTGGGCGGCATCTGCTTCCTCTCGCTGTGCATGTTGTTCTCATGTCTCTTTAGGTCTGAGGCTTTGGCAAAGGCCTTGGTGCACGAGCCGCAGACAAAGGGCTTCTCGCCCCTGTGGCGCCTCTCGTGGTCCTTCAGGTGGGACTTGTGCTTGAAGGCCTTGTCGCACATCTGGCAGCCAAAGGGACGCTCGTTGCTGTGGACCCGCTCATGCTTCTTGAGGTCGGGCGCTCGGATGAAGGACTTGCCACACACGTCGCAGCGGTAGGGCTTGAAGCCTGTGTGGATCTTCAGGTGCTCCTTCAGGTGGGCCTGGGTAGTGAAGGCTTTGCTGCAGATTTCACAGATGAACGGACGTTCGGCCGAGTGCAGCTTTTCGTGTTTCCTCAAACGGTTCTCGTCGATGAAGGTCTTTCCACAGATCTGACAGGCGAGCTGTTCCCGGTGGCCATAGAGGAGGTACTCGAACTTCATGTCCGTCGTGGCTGTGGTCCACCCAGGGGGCTGCTCGTCCTTCACCTCGCCGATGCTGTCAGCGAACGCTAAGGTTGTTGTGGTGTGACCCGCAAGGTCTTTTGGCTCCGTGTCCATGGGTTCCACGTCCTGATCGTAACAGCTCACCTTGTGCACGTCCTCATTGACAGGAGGCCATTCTTTGAGAATGGCCTCCTGCACTCTCAACGCCGTGTTGGGCAATTTGTCCAAGTCGTGATTGGTCATTGGCTCTTCCACAAGGTCGTCAGTAGGAGTGTCGTCATGGTCACCTAGCACCTGCACGTCATTTTCCTGGCCCAATGTAGGGTCATCAGTAGGGAGAGCCATTTTGAGAATATCACAGGGAAAGGGTTTGTCATTTTGGCCGTTCCTTTCTTCAGTGGACATGTCACGCTTCTGTGAACAGAGTTTGTCCAGAAAACGGATTCCGAGTATCTGGCCCGAAGACATCATCAAATTCACGTCCTTTATCTTCACAGAAATCTTGGCCGTGTACATGTAGTTCAACACCTCCTCGAAGATGTCCGAGCGGATGAAGTCGATTTCTATGACTGAGGAGTTGTCGACTTCATGCTTCTTGAACAGCTTTTTGAAGTAGTTGCTGCACGCCGCCAACACACAGCGGTGGGCCCTGAACTTCACATCTTCAACCACCACCGCGATGTCGCAGTGTTCACCCTCCAACCGTTGCTCATTCAGTATCTTCAGGAAGATGGTCTTGTGTTCATCATCCATGTACTTCACGTTCTCTGACATCTTGGATTGATATTCTGGAACAATAGAAAGAATGTTGTTAGATGTCTGTGGATACATTTCACTCTGAACCATTGGGAAATAGGCCAAACGCAATCTGGTCATAATATCCTAAAATGGTAACCACATTGCGACTCATTAGCTGCTGCACTGTGTGTCATGGCCCGATGTATGATGTTCCTCTGGATGACATCATAATGGCTGTTGTGGGGCAGAATAATGGGCTGACTTAAAAGGCAATGTTTTTTTTTTTTCTTCATTTATTATCATATCAACCTAATAAATGTAGTAATTTATGTGCATATGTCTGGGATAAGAAAGCATTACTATGAGAGTAGCCTATTTGCAATCATTTGCAATTATATTTCTTTATTTTTTGGATTTGTATGAATTGTTTGTATTGATAGGTATTACTGCACTGTTCGAGCTAGAAATATAAGCATTTCGCTGCCCCTCAAAACATGTGTACGCGACCAATACCATTTGATTTGATCATTTAGAAAACGAGTTTACCATCCCCTCCCGACATGTATCACATGACCAGAGGGAAATAGGCACATTGTTCAAGAATTTCATTTTTTTTTTTTACGAAATATAATCAACGAATCAAGGTTTGTGGTGGCCAAATGATTTTAGTACATTCAATCCCGGCGGATACAATCGCCCATCAATTGAATGCCTTAGTCTTTGATCATTTTCAACCCAGAAAATCACAAATTATATAACATGTTTAAATTGGCCACATTATTAATGCAGCTTGCTTAGCAATACATCTCAATTTCGTATAACTAATACCTTGGCGAGGTAACTTGCATGCATACAGTAAACCGATTGGAAAAGCTAGCAATATAGCTTTAGATTTGGGGGAGCGTAACTAACGTTAACTGGCTAACGTTAGCTAGCCTATTTTGCTAACCTTTAGCTAGCTATAGTTTGCATCCACCTTTGCTTATATTCGTATTGTATTCAACAGAACATGAATAGAATGTTGCTTTTGGTTGTAAAATCGTAATTTATGTCGATGTAAACGACAACACAACAATCTGTCTCATTCTGAACGGTGGAACAGAGGGGTGGTGTATCCGACTAGCAACAGGCACGCGAGGAAGCGCCCGTCACACTAGCATGGAAAATGCCCGAGCAGCCATGAACACTCCTGAAATGACGAACTCGAGCTTTTGCCGAAACCGTGAGCGCGCAGGCATCTTGATTAAACATTATGCAATATTTCGTAAACGGATCTGATTCGCTAAAAATCTGTTTCTTACCTGTAGTACAATATGTCCTCTCCTTGAGAAAGTCTCCGATATATGTCAAGCAGTCAAAAAGGAATAATACACTTTGTGTGTTGTTGGCCTGAGGACGAGCATAAACGGAAGGACGCGCTGCGCCAGCACGGAACTGCAGCATGCAAGTGACTATGCGCGTACGTACGTCAATTGTAAATGGATCCGGCAACGCTCGAAGCGTAAATACAACACAAAAAGCAGAAACCACAGTGTACTTACGCAAATTACTGATAAGAAGTCTCTGGAGCGCGAACCTAGAAGGAAAACGGGTCTAGATTTGGGCCGCGAAAGCTACTGTCACGAGCGGGAAGCAAGTGCGCTTTTTATCGAGATGAAACAGAGATATTCAATAATTTGTCCGTGCAATCCAGAGTCTTTAGGACGTCCCTACCCCATTGAAGTTAACATTTACAATGGTTAAGGTAAGGTTAGGGTTAGGTAAGGATTATGTTTAGGGTTTAGGGTAGGGACGTCCCAAGGATCCCCGATATCATTGACCCTCAATAATTTTAGCCACGGTTTCACCCACTGAGCCTACAGGTGTGCACGCACCGCGCGGAGTGTCAAACTCGAGCGTTTGACATGGCCCGCCGATAATAATTTGATTAAATACCCCATCAAATGTTGATTTTACAGCACAATACAGTTTTAATAATGAATAATCCCTATTGAGAAACTATTTTAACAAGGAATGTAGCCCTAAATGGATTTATTAGGCTTATTTCCATTTTTTTATGGTCTTCAATTGTAATGGGCAGATGGATATTGGCTATTAATGTCATGGTTCCCTTTAGCGGTATTCTATTGGTATTCTAAATGTATACGCCTAAATTACATTAAAGCAATTTTCTTCAGTCTCTACTGCAATGCAAGAATTAATGCTAATTGGAGATGCCACATTGCATACTGATTCCTTATGTTTTATATGTCAGAGATTTTATTTTAATTTGTTGGAAATTACATTCGTTTATTTAACAATGTGCTGCCTGCACATCTCTTGAAGCCTTGGATTGGACAATCATTACATATTTGTCATGGTTTGTGTTCAGAGTTAGAATAATTAACATGATGCTTATACAGCCATTGGCAGTGGGCACTATGTCCCCATCTGCTTCATGCCAGACCAGCTGTGCCTTCACAGTTGACTTCATGTTGCATTGGTGGAGTTGCACTCTGAACTAGAGGAAAGCCAGATTCAATTTGCTCTAAAAGGTCAAATCTGTAATGGAAAATAAGTTGTGGGTACTAGGTAGTCAACAACTTTGCCATTGCCTAATGATCAGTTTGATACACTAAAAACAATTTAGCAAAGCTGAAGACACATTTGAAACATTTCTATAATGTATAACTTCAGCATTATGTGTTAATGCTGAAGTTACTAACACTTAATTAACTGGGCTGAGAGAAATACACAGTAGATAGATACTGTACGCTTCAACACATCTATTGTTCAGAAAGGCTAATTTCGTGACAAACAGCTATAAGCATCCAGCATCCTTTGAGCAGGGCGATCACAAATCAGTTTGGCTGATCCTGGATAGACAACACTCCTACTCTGAAATGCTTTTTGAATAGAGGCCCTCGTTTCTGACTGGTTAGGTCCCTCTTTAGACAATGCTGTTGTGGAACTGAATTATCACATTACATTTCAGTTTCCCACCAAATACTGCTTCTCAAATGAGTCATTCAAAGTAACCGTCCTGCTGATGGACATTTGGCTTGGTTAGAAACATTACTAGTCTGTCAAACGCAACCAAAGTGAATTACACGTTAACTTGCAACACGTGACTGTAACCGGACTCTGCACTTCTGTTCAGCGAAAGTACAATTCACCCATTTTGTCACACGTTTCATTTAAATGGGGTTCCTTTCGTTAAATAATTTGCAGCTAGTTAGAAGAAAAGAGAAGGGTGAAAGAGAAAGTAGTGGGCTAGTGTCACTCTAAACCGGTTGTGAAAGTCATTACCTTACTGAAAATGGCTTCACTGTAGTTACGGCCATGAGTTTATTAGAGCACAACACAAATACATTTTCAGTGATTGACAAAAAAGAAAATAGAAACAACAAAATGTATTTATCCATTTATTTATCTTGTGGTAAACACATTCAACATGGATGGTTTTGCAGCTGATGATTTGAAGGGGTGGGATCAGAGGCATCATGCTCCCAATATCTCTGAGGGGGCACTGATGACCAAATATATAATGTCTTAGTATTAATTCTATAAGACACTACTAATTATGTATTCTCATCCCAGTGGATGATATTGAGGGGGGCATGTGCCACCCGATGGTGCCAGCTCAGGTTCGATGGGCATGATGCATCTGTGTGGGATGGCCACTGACACATGGGCTTTTGAGAAACCAAGCACACAAACACACACTGCAGGCTTGTCCTTGAGGTTGTTGTCTGTCCATTCTGCACAGTTTTAAGGCTTGGATGTGCCACACAGGGATGAGGAGGATTCTGGGTAGGACTACAATTTTTTTGTATTTATTTCATTAGTCCATTGTTGAGATAGTCGCAAAATGTTTTGCCTGTCAGCAATCAAGTTTTCAAGATATGTAACTTTCAAAATACAGAAATCATCCCTGTATGATGCATTTTGCATCATATGACGCAAAACGCAGCACCCATATGATGAAATGTATCATATAGGGATGATTTCTGTATTTTGAAAGTTACATATCTTGAAAACTTGATTGCTGACAGGCAAAACATTTTGGGACTATGTCAACAATGGACTAATGAAATAAATACCAAAAGTTCGTTTTTGGGTGGAATTTTCCTTTAAGAATGTGTCTAAACAAGGACATGTCTAAAATGGCATCCTAGTCCCTATATAGTACACTACTTTTGACCAGAGCCCATAGGGAATAGGGTGTCATTTCACATTCAAACCAACAAGAAAAGTACAATCCACAGTGTGAAGACACATACTGTATTATAAGGGGTTTCTTAATCAACTCACGAGGTCACAGTAATGGAGTCTGTTTAACTTTCCCTGCTAACTAACACTTCTACAAGATAATTCCACATCATCCTCATCTTCGCCTTGTAATTAAAGGAAAACCAAATGAGCATATTTACAATTAAAGTAAAAACAACAAAATCATCTTTGAGGATGAATGGCCTACTAAGAAAATGTATGTACCAGTACCATAGATATTATTTTTGTCTTTCTAAAGGCAATACTCTATGTAAAATTGGATAAAATCAGCATTTGGGATAAATAACGGGACTTATGGCAAGACGAATGCCACATCTATTGCGTGGATAAATATTGTGCCATCATAGCCTACTATTATACATTTTTCCAAGTGAGCAGTTTGATAATAAATACAACATAATAACCTATACTGTCTTCTCATCACATACATTCTTCTTCCTTTGAGTCTGAGTGCACAGGTCGAGTAAAACATGTATACCTTTTGATATTTCCTAAAATGTATTTGTTTTCTTTCCTTTACAAAAAATGCAGAATTGTTCCCTTTTTCATGCAATATACATGTTCCGATGAAGGTAGCTTTGGAGGTCTGTGTTTGCCAGTAGTGATGGTGAGTGAGGGAGTGTGGGTGGATGAGTTTAGTTCAGTAGTGGTCAGATGCAGTAGTAGTGTCCACTACAGTGGGGTGCTGTCTGTTGGCAACGTCAGTATCCTGCTTGCATCCCGTAATCTGAACAGCGTGAAGTAACGTTAACAGAATGCTCCCGAAACGTTGGTGAACCCGGTGACCCTTCAATCCTGAAAGAGAGAGAGAGAGTATCCTTATAGAGCACGTGCTTAGATGAAACAGAAGAACACTCCCATTCTTGTTGACGGTACATATTTTTCAGAAGGATGGGAAAAAAGGAAATGTTTTCTGTTACTGCCGCTGTTATGATCTAAGATCAGAAGCAAAGCATGAGAGAGGTCATGTGAATGGCAGTCAATGGTTTGTGTGTTATCAGCAGGATAAACTTTTTCCATCTAAACCAACACTTATCAGACACAGATTCATACAAGCTGCATGCTTAGACATGACAATTTATTTTAAAGGGTTAATATACTAGACTAGACAGCCCTTGCCAAGCAAGCTCCAGCAACATGTCTCTACTACAGCATACGGACACCTTGACAATAAGAAATGTAAACTGGTGTCTCTCTTGAGCATTATACCATTGTAACCAGAAAGAGGGTAAATAATGATATAATCAGATAATGTAGTTCGACACACTCATCAAGTAACCCCTCCCTTGATAGGAATGAGACAAACTGGCAGTTTGAAAACCAGTACCCTCTAAACACTACCAGAGATGTCAAGAAGAGATAATTATATAGACAACAATCAAAACCCGACTTAAAATTTAGAGAAGACATTAAAAAATAAATTGCAAACACACAACATTTGAATTGCTTATTGTCAATAATGGCATGAGAAGCTAAAAGGAAAATGCAAACGTTAGCACCAATAACATTTCCTGAGCAGCCATCACAGGCACAGAAGCCAGCCATGGAAGGCTATAGAGATTCTCCATACAGTATACAGTGTATTCGGAAAGTATTCAGACCCCTTCACTTTTTCCACATTTTGTTACGTTGCAGCCTTATTCTAAAATGGACAAAATTCATTTTCCCCCTCATCAATCTACACAGAATACCCCATAATGACAAAGCAAAAACAGGTTTTTAGAAATGTTTGCAAATGTATAGAAATTAAAAACAGAAATAACTTATTTACATAAGTGCATCCTGTTTCCATTGATCATCATTGAGATGTTTCTACAACTTGACTGGAGTCCACCTGTGGTAAATTCAATTGATTGGACATGTTTTGGAAAGGCACACACCTGTCTATATAAGGTCCCACAGTTGACAGTGCATGTCAGAGCAAAAACCAAGCCAGGAGGTCGAAGGAATTGTCCGCAGGGCTCCGAGCCAGGATTGTGTCGAGGCACAGATCTGGGGAAGGGTACCAAAAAATATCTGCAGCATTGAAGGTCCCCAAGAATACAGTGGCCTTCATCATTCTTAAATGGAAGAAGTTTGGAACCACCAAGACTCTTCTTAGAGCTGGCCGCCCGGCCTAACTGAGCAATCGGGGGAGAAGGGCCTTGGTCAGGGAGGTGACCAAGAACCCGATAGTCACTCTGACAGAGCTCCAGTGTTCCTCTGTGGAGATGGGAGAACCTTCCAGAAGGACAACCATCTCTGCAGCACTCCACCAATCAGGCCTTTATGGTAGAGTGGCCAGATGGAAGCCACTCCTCAGTAAAAGGCACATGACAGCCCGCTTGGAGTTTGCCAAAAGGCACCTAAAAGACTCTCAGACTATGAGAAACAAGATTTTTTATGGTCTGATGAAACCAAGATTGAACTCTTTGGCCTGAATGCCAACCGTCACTGGGAGACCAGTCAGGATCAAGGGAAAGATGAACGGAGCAAAGTACAGAGAGATCTTTGATGAAAACCTGCTCCAGAGCGCTCAGGACCTCAGACTGGGGCGAAAGTTCACCTTCCAACAGGACAACCACCCTAAGCACAAAGCCAAGACAATGCAGGAGTGGCTTCGGGACACGTCTCTGAATGTCCTTGAGTGGTCCAGCCAGAGCCCGAACTTGAACCCGATCTAACATCTCTGGAGACCTGAAAATAGCTGTGCAGCGACGCTCCTCATCCAACCTGACAGAGCTTGAGAGGATCTGCAGAGATTAACGGGAGAAACTCCCCAAATACAGGTGTACAAAACTTGTAGAGTCATACCCAAGAAGACTCGAGGCTGTAATCGCTGCGAAAGGTGATTCAACAAAGTACTGAGCAAAGGGTCTGAATACTTATGTAAATGTGATATTTCAGTGTTATTTGTATTATACATTTGCAAAAATTTGTAGATTGATGAGGATTTTTTTTAGAATAAGGCTGTAACGTAACAAAATGTGGAAAAAGTCAAGGGGTCTGAATACTTTCCGAATGCACTGTATATAGAGACTCCATACAGTATATATAGAGACTCCATACAGTATATATAGAGACTCCATACAGTATATAGAGAGACTCCATACAGTATATATAGAGACTCCATACATTATATAGAGAGACTCCATACAGTATATAGAGAGACTCCATACAGTATATAGAGAGACTCCATACAGTATATATAGAGACTCCATACAGTATATAGAGAGACTCCATACAGTATATAGAGAGACTCCATACAGTATATAGAGACTCCATTCAGTATATATAGAGACTCCATACAGTATATATAGAGACTCCATACAGTATATAGAGAGACTCCATACAGTATATAGAGACTCCATTCAGTATATATAGAGACTCCATTAGGTATACATAGAAACTCCATACAGTATATATAGAGAGACTCCATAGAGTATAGAGACTCCTTACAGTATATATAGAGAATCCATACCATATATATAGAGACTCCATACCGTATATATATAGACTCCATACATTATATATATATAGAGACTCCATACCGTATATATAGAGACTCCATACATTATATATATAGAGAGACTCCATACAGTATATATAGAGACTCCATACAGTATATATAGAGACTCCATACAGTATATATAGAGACTCCATACAGTATATAGAGAGACTCCATACAGTATATAGAGAGACTCCATACAGTATATAGAGAGACTCCATACAGTATATATAGAGACTCCATACAGTATATATAGAGACTCCATACAGTATATAGAGAGACTCCATACAGTATATAGAGAGACTCCATACAGTATATAGAGAGACTCCATACAGTATATATAGAGACTCCATACAGTATATATAGAGACTCCATACAGTATATAGAGAGACTCCATACAGTATATAGAGAGACTCCATACAGTATATAGAGAGACTCCATACAGTATATAGAGACTCCATTCAGTATATATAGAGACTCCATACAGTATATATAGAGACTCCATACAGTATATAGAGAGACTCCATACAGTATATAGAGACTCCATTCAGTATATATAGAGACTCCATTTGGTATACATAGAAACTCCATACAGTATATATAGAGAGACTCCATAGAGTATAGATACTCCTTACAGTATATAGAGAGACTCCATACAGTATATATAGAGACTCCATACCATATATATAGAGACTCCATACCGTATATATAGAGACTCCATACATTATATATATAGAGAGACTCCATACAGTATATATAGAGACTCCATACAGTATATATAGAGACTCCATACAGTATATATAGAGACTCCATACAGTATATATAGACTGCTGAAAGCAGCCCCAGGTTAGTACAGCAAGCTGAGCGTGGAGCAGCCCTACTGAGAAGCCGGTGACTGTAGACAGCAAAAGAGGCAGAGGATGGATGTGGAGGGAATGGAGGGGGTTACTTGTCAGTGTCCTGCCAGCCAGACCCAGCCGTCACAGACCGACCGACGTAGTCCCCTTACCTGCGGTCACTCTTCGCCCTCCTCGGGCGTGATCTCAGTCTCTTTGTGGACCACTACTTTGGTTACTGACATGTCAGGGTGCTCCTTTTTGGCCTCCTTTATGGCCTGAGCCAAGGCCTACAGACAGACAGACAGTATGCCGAACACCCCATGGAGGGAAACAGAGAGGAAGGTGGAATGGGTATGATCAGAATCACAAGGGCAAGGGTTGGACTAGTCGCTGTTTGGTTGGTTACACCTCTGTCGCTGTGTGGTTGGTTACACCTCTGTCACTGTGTGGTTGGGTACACCTCTGTCGCTGTGTGGTTGGGTACACCTCTGTCGCTGTGTGGTTGGGTACACCTCTGTCACTGTGTGGTTGGGTATACCTCTGTCACTGTGTGGTTGGGTACACCTCTGTCACTGTGTGGTTGGGTACACCTCTGTCACTGTGTGGTTGGGTACACCTCTGTCACTGTGTGGTTGGGTACACCTCTGTCGCTGTGTGGTTGGGTACACCTCTGTCGCTGTGTGGTTGGGTACACCTCTGTCGCTGTGTGGTTGGGTACACCTCTGTCACTGTGTGGTTGGGTAAACCTCTGTCGCTGTGTGGTTGGGTACACCTCTGTCGCTGTGTGGTTGGGTACACCTCTGTCACTGTGTGGTTGGGTACAGCTCTGTCACTGTGTGGTTGGGTACACCTCTGTCACTGTGTGGTTGGGTACACCTCTGTCACTGTGTGGTTGGGTAAACCTCTGTCACTGTGTGGTTGGGTACAGCTCTGTCGCTGTGTGGTTGGTTACACCTCTGTCACTGTGTGGTTGGGTACACCTCTGTCACTGTGTGGTTGGGTACACCTCTGTCGCTGTGTGGTTGGTTACACCTCTGTCACTGTGTGGTTGGGTACACCTCTGTCACTGTGTGGTTGGGTACAGCTCTGTCACTGTGTGGTTGGGTACACCTCTGTCACTGTGTGGTTGGGTACACCTCTGTCACTGTGTGGTTGGGTAAACCTCTGTCACTGTGTGGTTGGGTACAGCTCTGTCGCTGTGTGGTTGGGTACACCTCTGTCACTGTGTGGTTGGGTACACCTCTGTCACTGTGTGGTTGGGTACAGCTCTGTCACTGTGTGGTTGGGTACACCTCTGTCACTGTGTGGTTGGGTACACCTCTGTCACTGTGTGGTTGGGTACAGCTCTGTCACTGTGTGGTTGGGTACACCTCTGTCACTGTGTGGTTGGGTACACCTCTGTCACTGTGTGGTTGGGTAAACCTCTGTCACTGTGTGGTTGGGTACAGCTCTGTCGCTGTGTGGTTGGTTACACCTCTGTCGCTGTGTGGTTGGGTACACCTCTGTCACTGTGTGGTTGGGTACACCTCTGTCACTGTGTGGTTGGGTAAACCTCTGTCACTGTGTGGTTGGGTACACCTCTGTCACTGTGTGGTTGGGTACACCTCTGTCACTGTGTGGTTGGGTACACCTCTGTCACTGTGTGGTTGGGTAAACCTCTGTCACTGTGTGGTTGGGTACACCTCTGTCACTGTGTGGTTGGGTACACCTCTGTCACTGTGTGGTTGGGTAAACCTCTGTCACTGTGTGGTTGGGTACACCTCTGTCGCTGTGTGTGTGCACCTTCCGGTCACTGCTCTCAGCTATTGATCAATAGAACTATCGATTCTGTTCTGTCAGTCTCTCTCAACACAACACCCATATTATATTAACACCCAGCAAGCAGAATTTGGCAAATTCAATTTCCTGGTTGTTAACTGGTATTCTGGTTGAGGAGATGCCATGTAACCAGGTTACAACCAGATGGTTTCTGTAGAAACCATGTAAAGACGTATCTTTCATGACGACTTGAAGAAGTCATCGAAAATACTTCATATTGTTATCTGGTCAGATTACAACCAGATAAAGACGTCTTTTTCTGGTTGCTAAAAAGCGATATCAACTAGTATACAGCTGGACCATGACATCATAAAAAACGGCATAATGATGTCATCGCCACCAGTTTGTTCGTTGGGTAGGGGGCCGAATATCCTGACATCAGCAATGTCTCCAGTTGCCACTCGTCTTGTTACAATAGCTAAGCCTTTTTAGTAGCTGTAAGGATACTTAGGATGCATGCTAGAGGACACACAGTGTAAGAGTGAAGGAACAGTATATTTTATTACCTCGTCATGATCAATGTCTGCATCACCCGAGATTACGATTCTCTTCTCGATCCTCGTTTCCGAGATGCCACCTTTCACAGTCTGGAAAATAAATGTAATTGAATTTGAGGGACATTTCAGACAAAAAAAAACTTAGCCTAAAGGAACCCACAGCTGTGGTATTGGAAGCACCAAGCTCGAAACCAACTGAGCCATTGGAACCACCTAATAGTGAAATGATATGCACCACTAACAAACCAGTAGTATCCATGCCCCCGCCCTATTCACTCATACAGTATGCTACCCATGCCACTGGGTCGTTCCATGAAATTAGTCCCTTTTGGGTAGTGGAACTTGGTGAATTTTTATTTTAACATTCTTTATTTTAAAGATCACATGTTCAACTTAATAAAATAAAAAATAAAAGAACGACTATAGTAAGTGCCAAATAAAGTAACAGGGTTGACCGTAACAGGGTTGACCGTAACAGGGTTGACGATTTCATCTTAAATCAGCCATAAATCCCCTTGTGACAGGGGTAATGGAAGCTTGTTCAACGCAAGCTTCACAAAAAAAAGGAAATCATCCAGCGATCATACACTGTTTACCAGGGGGGAGGGCTACCGAGGTAAAGGCTAATCTGAAGATGGTGCTGGCTAAGGCAAAAACTGGCGAGTGTAGAGAGTATAGGGATATTGTTATCCACGTCGGCACCAACGATGTTAGGATGAAACAGTCAGAGGTCACCAAGAGCAACATAGCTTCAGCGTGTAAAATAGCTAGAAAGATGTGTCGGCATCGAGTAATTGTCTCTGGCCCCCTCCCAGTTAGGGCGAGTGATGAGCTCTACAGCAGAGTCTCAGAACTCAATCGCTGGTTGAAAACTATTTTCTGCCCCTCCCAAAAGATAGAATTTGTAGATAATTGGCCCTCTTCCTGGGACTCACCCACAAACAGGACCAAGCCTGGCCTGCTGAGGAGTGACAGACTCCATCCTAGCTGGAGGGGTGCTCTCATCTTATCTACCAACATAGACAGGGCTCTAACTCCTCTAGCTCCACAATGAGATAGGGTGCAGGCCAGGCAGCAAGCTGTTAGCCAGCCTGCCAGCCTAGTGGAGTCTGCCACTAGCACAGTCAGTGTAGTCAGCTCAGCTATCCCCATTGAAACCGTGTCTGTGCCTCGATCTAAGTTGAGCAAAACTAAACATGACGGTGTTCGCCTTAGCAATCTCACTGGAATAAAGACCTCCTCCATTCCTGTCATTATTGAAAGAGATTGTGATATCTCACATCTCAAAATAGGGCTATTTAATGTTAGATACCTCACTTCCAAGGCAGTTATGGTCAATGACCTAATCACTGATCATAATCTTGATGTGATTGGCCTGACTAAAACATGGCTTAAGCCTGATGAATTTACTGTGTTAAATGAGTCCTCTCCTCCTGGTTACACTAGTGACCATATCCCCCGCGCATCCCGCAAAGGCGGAGGTGTTGCTAACATTTACGATTGCAAATTTCAATTTACCACCCCAAAAATGACTGCGTTTTCTTCTTTTGAGCTTCTAGTTATGAAATCTATGCAGCCTGCTCAATCACTTTTTATAGCTACTGTTTAAAGTCCTCCTGTGTTACAGGAGGGGGTCGCAGTTCCGGAGCGACCCACTAGGTGTCATCCTCCCACAACCTTAGGCACCTCTTACTCACAGTCTGGACCAATCATCATCCAATTGGTGTCACCTTTGTCAGTTTTTGCTGCTAGTTTCTCTATGCTCAGCAGTACTAATAAGTGTCTAATCTGAGAAGTATGTACAGGTACTCGAGAAGTGTTCTCCCTGTTTCTTTATTATTTCAGTCATAGATACTATTTCGTATTTTGGCTGTAAGCCTGTTTTTGGAGACTTATTTGCTCCACCTTTCTTTTATCATGTTAAGTCCGTTGTTTTGTATCCTGGCTTCGGAACCACCAGTAAAGATCCTTGTTTCACCATCTCTGCCTACTGCCTACTGTCTATCCTGCACCGCACCTGGGTCACACCTCACACCAACCCTTACACTCCTGGGCCGTATACAGAGTTCCTCACTGAGTTCCCTGAATTCCTATCGGACCTTGTAGTCATGGCAGATAATATTCAACTTTTTGGTGACTTTAATATTCACATGGAAAAGTCCACAGACCCACTCCAAAAGGTTTTCGGAGCCATCATCGACTCAGTGGGTTTTGTCCAACATGTCTCATTGCCACAGTCATACCCTGGATCTAGTTTTGTCCTGTGGAATAAATATTGTGGATCTAAATGTTTTTCTAGATGCCCTTCCAGACTCCCTCCACCTACTCAAGGACGTTGGAGTACAAAAATCAGTTAACGACCAAACTGAGGATCTAAATGTAACCTTGCGTAATACCCTAGATGCAGTCGCACCCCTAAAAACAAAAAATATTTGTCACAAGAAACTAGCTCCCTGGTATACAGAGAATACCCGAGCCCTGAAGCAAGCTTCCAGAAAATTGGAACTGAAATGGCGTTCCACCAAACTGGAAGAATTCCTACTAGCTTGGAAAAAATGTACAGTGCAATATCGAAGAGCACTCACTGCTGCTCGATCATCCTATTTTTCCAACCTAATTGAGGAGAATAAGAACAATCCAACATTTATATTTGATACTGTCGCAAAGCTAACTAAAAAGCAGCATTCCCCAAGAGAGGATGCCTTTCACTTCAGCAGTGATGAATTCATGAACTTCTTTGACGAAAAGATCATGATCATTAGAAAGCAAATTACGGACTCCTCTTTGAATCTGCGTATTTCTCCAAAGCTCAGCGGTCCTGAGTCTGCACAAAACTGCCAGGACCTAGGATCAATGGAGACACTCACGTTTTTTTAATCCTATATCGCTTGACACATTCATGAAAATAGTAATGGCCTCTAAACCTTCAAGCTGCATACTGGATCCTATTCCAACTAAACTACTGAAAGAGCTACATCCTGTGCTTGGCCCTCCTATGTTGAACATAATAAATGGCTCCCTATCCACTGGATGTGTACCAAACTCACTAAAAGTGGCAGTAATAAAGCCTCTCTTGAAAAAGCCAAACCTTGACCCAGAAAATGTAAAAAACGATTGGCCTATATCGAATCTCCATATCTTCTCAAACATTTTAGAAAAAGCTGTGGTGCAGCAACTTACTGCCTTCCTGAAGACATATAATGTATATGAAACACTTCAGTCTGGTTATAGACCCCATCATACCACTGAGACTGCACTCGTGAAGGTGGTAAATGACCTTTTAATGGCATCAGACCAAGGCTCTGCATCTGTCCTCGTGCTCCTAGACCTTAGTGCTGCTTTTGACACCATCGATCACCACATTCTTTTGGAGAGTTTGGAAACCTTAATTGGTCTACACGGACAAGTTCTTGCCTGGTTTAGATCTTATCTGTCGGAAAGATATCAGTTTGTCTCTGTGGATGGTTTGTCCTCTGACAAATCAATTGTACGTTTTCCAGAAACAAAGAGATCTTCTGTTGGATCTGACAATTAATCTTGAAGGTTTTACAGTCGTCTAAAACAAAACTGTGAAGGACCTCGGCATTACTCTGGACCCTGATCTCTCTTTTGACAAACATATCAAGAATATTTCAAGGACAGCTTTTTTCCATCTTCATAACATTGTAAAAATCAGAAACTTTTTGTCCAAGAATGATGCAGAAAAGCTAGTCAGTGCTTTTGTCACTTCTAGATTAGACTACCGCAATGCTCTACTCTCCGGCTACCCGGATAAAGCACTAAATAAAATTTAGTTAGTGCTAAACACAACTGCTAGAATCTTGACTAGAACCCAAAAATTTGATCATATTACTCCAGTGCTAGCCTCTCTACACTGGCTTCCTGGTAAGGCTAGGGCTGATTTCAAGGTTTTACTGCTAACCTACAAAGCATTACATGGACTTGCTCCTACAGTGCCTTGCAAAATTATTCATCTCCCTTGGCGTTTTTCCTATTTTGTTGCATTACAACCTGTAATTTAAATGGATTTTTATTTGGATTTCATGTAATGGACATACACAAAATAATCCAAATTGGTGAAGTGAAATGAAAAAAATAACTTGTTTCAAAAAATGCATAAAAATAAATAACGGAAAAGTGGTGCGTGCATATGTATTCAGCCCATTTGATATGAAGCCCCTAAATAAAATCTGGTGCAACCAATTACCTTCAGAAGTCACATAATTAGTTAAATAAAGTCCACCTGTGTGCAATATAAGTGTCACATGATCTGTCACATGATCTCAGTATATATACACCTGTTCTGAAAGGCCCCAGAGTCTGCAACACCACTAAGCAAGGGGCACCACCAAGCAAGCGGCACCATGAAGACCAAGGAGCTCTCCAAACAGGTCAGGGACAAAGTTGTGGAGAAGTACAGATCAGGGTTGGGTTATAAAAAGATATCAGAAACATTGAACATCCCACAGAGCACCATTCAATCCATTATTAAAAAATGGAAAGAATATGGCACCACAACAAACCTGCCAAGAGAGGGCCGCCTACCAAAACTCACGGACCAGGCAAGGAGGGCATTAATCAGAGAGGCAACAAAGAGACCAAAGATAACCCTGAAGGAGCTGCAAAGCTCCACAGCAGAGATTGGAGTATCTGTCCATAGGACCACTTTAAGCCGTACACTCCACAGAGCTGGGCTTTACGGAAGAGTGGCCAGAAAAAAGTAATTGCTTAAAGAAAAAAATAAGCAAACACATTTGGTGTTTGCCAAAAGCCGTGTGGGAGACTCCCCAAACATTTGGAAGAAGGTACTCTGGTCAGATGAGACTAAAATTGAGCTTTTTGGCCATCAAGGAAAACGCTGTTTCAGTCTTCCAGAGATTTGAGACTAGGATGGAGGTTCACCTTCCAGCAGCACAATGACCCTAAGTATACTGCTAAAGCAACACTCGAGTGGTTTAAGGGGAAACATTTAAATGTCTTGGAATGGCCTAGTCAAAGCCCAGACCTCAATCCAATTGAGAATCTGTGGTATGACTTAAAGATTGCTGTACACCAGCGGAACCCATCCAACTTGAAGGAGCTGGAGCAGTTTTGCCTTAAAGAATGGGCAAAAATCCCAGTGGCTAGATGTGCCAAGCTTATAGAGACATACCCCAAGAGACTTGCAGCGGTAATTGCTGCAAAAGGTGGCTCTACAAAGTATTGACTTTGGGGGGGGGGGGGGGGGGGGGGGGGTTTGAAAGGCAACAAAATAGGAAAAATGCCAAGGGGGAGTGAATACTTTCGCAAGCCACTGTACCTACCTTGGTGATATGTGTGGTTGTGGTGGTGCTGGTGGTCTCTGAGGTGATGGTCTGGGCGCTCATCAACACCTCCGCCTCGGGATCAGCGTCGGCCTGGAACAACACAGACTCAATTCATCATCTCAATTGGATGGAAGAACAGGGTCGTATTCATTAGGCACCTAACATTATAAAACGGACTGAAACAAGGAGGAACTACTTGGACTTAAAAAGGCATGTTTTCGTTTTTTGTTGTAATTATAGTTTTACAACGTTTTCCATTGTGTGCCCTAATAAACACTACCCTGGTCAAAAAGTTGCACATTGGAGTACATGAGAATATCCAGAATAGAGCATGAGACGGAATAAGTCTGACGTTTTGAGAGGGCCTTCACCTCTAGTGACTGGTATGTGACGGTTTTCATTTCCGTGTGTATTACAGGGACCTCCTGGGTCACCTCCACCACGTCTGCCCTGTTGAAGGTCAGGACCTCTGGAGACTCCAGCACAGACAACTGAGAGAGAGAGAGAGAGAGAAATAGAGAGAGATAGAAATAGAGAGAGGGAGAGGGAGAGAGGGAGAGAAATAGAGAGAGAAATAGAGAGGGAGAGAGAGATAGAGAGGGAGAGAGAGAGAGGGAGGGAGGGAGGGAGGGAGGGAGGGAGGGAGGGAGGGAGGGAGGGAGGGAGGGAGGGAGGGAGGGAGGGAGATAGAGAGGGAGATAGAGAGGGAGATAGAGAGGGAGAGAGGGAGATAGAGAGGGAGGGAGATAGAGAGAGAGAGAGAGAGAGAGAGAGAGAGAGAGAGAGAGAGAGAGAGAGAGAGAGAGAGAGAGAGAGAGAGAAATGAAAAGATAGAGAAAATAAGATTTCACCCTTATATTTATTTATGCAGACACACACACACACACCAAACACACACACCCACACACACAGGCCATCACATTTGCATGCACACTATTACATTGTATACAGGACACAAGCAATTAATGAATTGAAAGGTCATAGAAATAGAAGGAAAGGAAAAGTACTGAAGGACTTCATGAGGAGCGTCCTCTCTCTGATAGAAGATCAATACAATAATCACAATGAATCTAATCAAATGCATCATCCTGGTCCCTTCACTCAGAATTCATCACAGTTCACCACAGAGTAAGTCTTATTTGGGATTGTGGAAGCATATGACTGTAAGTCGCTTTGGATAAAAGCGTCTGCTAAATGGCATATTATTATTATTATTATTAATTCATTTAGGAGAAAGCCAAATGGGTCTACCTGGCAGGATTGTATTGATAAACAATTCCTGTTCCCTTTCACTGAAACGGTCCACATAATTGAAAACGTCTGTGGACTGATAGACAATAACCCTGCAACAGACCGCTATCTATTCAATCTGTGCTTCTCATAGACGTGTGTCCATAAAACATCTTAATTAATTGCTGCTCATGATTGCCACAAAGGTAATCTACCCTGAGTATAACATTAAGAACACTTGCTCTTTCCATGACATAGACAGACCAGGTGAATCCAGGTGAAAGTTATGATCCCTTACTTCAGTCAGTGTAGATGAAGGGGAGGAGACAGGTTAAAGAAGGATTTCTAAGACCTTGAGACAATTGAGACATGGATTGTGTACGTGTGCCATTCAGAGGGTGAATGGGCAAGACAAAAGATTGAAGTGCCTTTGAACGGGGTATAGTAGTAGGTGCCAGGCACACCGGATTGAGTCAAGAACTGCAACGCTGCTGGGTTTTTCACACTCAACAGTATCCTGTCTGTTTCAAGAATGGTCCACCACCCAAAGGACATCCAGCCAACTTGACACAACTGTGGGAAGCATTGGAGTCAACATGGGCCAGCAGCCCTGTGGAACACTTTCGACACCTTGTAGATTCCATGCCCCGACGAATTGAGGCTGTTCTGACGGCAAAGGGGGGGGGGGGGGTGCAACTCAATATTGGATGGTGTTCTTAATGTTTTGTCCACTCAGTGTATTTCAACATTGGGGAAATGAAGCAACAACAAGTCAGGAAGAAATATGGACCGTTTCCACTGACACTGTGTACATGTGCAGGTCAAAATATTATAGCGTTTATAGTGGCGCTGTAAGAACAAACACAGGCTTGCATAGCACACACACACACACACACACACACACACATAACTCCCTCTATGCAATCTTCTACAGTTTTCAGGCTTACTGTATGTACAGCCTGCCTGACCATGGTAATGATTTCCAATAGAAAACCCAGTGGGCAGAAACAGGGACAGGAAACAGTGTTTTCCCTCACCTGCACATCACCGCACACACAGCACCACAGGCTCTAATGGCTACTGTTACTTACTATTGGTAAAGAGAAGGGTCAGGACTGGGGGAGTTGGGTAGCTTATCCAGTGGTAATATGGCCAAGATTGGGATAAATTGCGTGCTTCCTGCTTATTGGTAATACTAGCTAATGGGAGGCCAAGATTGGGATAATTGTGGGAGTATCTTTCGAGTGATATTACAGGGGAATGGGAAGGCAAGACTGCGACAGATTGAGCATTTTCAAAGTAGCATGGGCAATAAGGAATGTGAGACGGGGGTAGCTTTTCCATTGCTATTGCAGGCGAGTGGGAAGGACAGTTAAGGATAGTTTAGGGGAGCACTTATGAAGAGGTACTACAGGTGAATGGGGCAACTATGGAACATTTTGGGGCTCTTTGGGGTGTTACCTCTGAGTGAGCCCTTGCAGCAGCAACCTCCCCACTGAGACTCTGCCAGGACGCTCCTATAGGAGAGGAGGGCACGGAGGAGGAGGGCACGGAGGAGGAGGGCACGGAGGAGGAGGGCACGGAGGAGGGGGGCACGAAGCGCCCTCTCCAGTCCTGACTGTTCTCTTTCTCCTCCTCTGAGAATGACCCTGCTGACTCCTCTCCCTCCGACTGACTGTCCAGCCCCAGGCCTAGGCTTCCACCCGAGCCTGGGGCTGGAGTTTTCTTCTCGGCCTCCGCCTGCTTCACCGCCGCCCCTATAGCCTTTTCCACGGCGGCCTGGGCTGCGGCAGTCAGGGCCGGCCCCACCGAGGCTATGCTAGCGGCGTCACTAGTGTCACTTGCCTCGCTTGGCGTGTCTGAGTCGTCAGAGTGGTCATCATGCACGCGCAGCACGGACTGAGGCCTATCGTCCTCTATCCCTTCCAGTGAGTCTGTCTCTACCTGCTCAGGTTGCTGCTCTGCCTGGTTCTCCATGTTGTCAGGCTGTTCTGGCTGTGCCGGCTGCTGCTCAGGCTGTTCCTGGTCCTGGTCTTCTTGTTGTTGGGATGATACCACCTCTGTCTGCAGCATGAACCGCTCCACCTTCTCTGTTGTCTAGGAAACAAACAAGTTGTCACCAACAGTCTTCTTGAACCGGCCTGCACTTCAATATGGAGTGAATCTACAGTATTATGGAAGCAGATGGCAAATTAGCATCAATCTGTAAGGTGCCCAATCAAAAACGCATCTTTTGACCAATGGGTAAAATACTTAATAATAATTAATTGTGTAGACAATCCTCTAAGCAAACCAATGGTCCAAACCTTATGTCTCTACCATAATCTGTTCAATAGTTATTGGTGTTTTAACCGTTGTACGGTGGCCAAGATTAGGGTGACTAAAGTGCCTTGCAAAAGTATTCACCCCCCTTGGCGTTTTTCCTATTTAGTTGCATTACAACCTGTAATTTAAATGGATTTATTTGGATTTCATGTAATGGACATACACAAAATAATCCAAATTGGTGAAGTGAAATGAAAAAAATAACTTGTTTCAAAAAATGCTAAAATATAAATAACGGAAAAGTGGTGCGTGCATATGTATTCAGCCCATTTGCTATGAAGCCCCTAAATAAGATCTGGTGCAACCAATTAACTTCAGAAGTCACATAATTAGTTAAATAAAGTCCACCTGTGTGCAATCTAAGTGTCACATGATCTGTCACATGATCTCAGTATATATACACCTGTTCTGAAAGGCCCCAGAGTCTGCAACATCGCTAAGCAAGGGGCACCACCAAGCAAGCGGCACCATGAACACCAAGGAGCTCTCCAAACAGGTCAGGGACAAAGTTGTGGAGAAGTACAGATCAGAAGTACAGATGCCTTTTTAAGTCCGACGGAGCACCATTAAATCCATTACAAACCTGCCAAGAGAGGGCAGCCCACCAAAACTCATGGACCAGGCAAGGAGGGCATTAATCAGAGAGGCAACAAAGAGACCAAAGATAACCCTGAAGGAGCTGCAAAGGTACTCTGGTCAGATGAGACATAAATTGAGCTTTTTGGCCATCAAGGAAAACGCTATATCTGGCGCAAACCCAACACCTCTCATCACCCTGAGAACACCATCCCCACAGTGAAGCATGGTGGTGGCAGCATCATGCTGTGGGATGTTTTTCATCGGCAGGGACTGTCAGAATTGAAGGAATGATGGATGGCGCTAAATACTGGGAAATTCTTGAGGGAAACCTGTTTCAGTCTTCCAGAGATTTGAGACTAGGACGGAGGTTCACCTTCCAGCAGGACAATGACCCTAAGCATACTGCTAAAGCAACACTCAAGTGGTTTAAGGGGAAACATTTAAATGTCTTGGAATGGCCTAGTCAAAGCCCAGACCTCAATCCAATTGAGAATCTGTGGTATGACTTAAAGATTGCTGTACACCAGCGGAAACCATCCAACTTGATGGAGCTGGAGCAGTTTTGCCTTGAAGAATGGGCAAAAATCCCAGTGGCTAGATGTACCAAGCTTATAGAGACATACCCCAAGAGACTTGCAGCTGTAATTGCTGCAAAAGCTGGCTCTACAAAGTATTGACTTTGGGAGGGGGGGGGGGGTGAATAGTTATGCACGCTCAAGTTCAGTTTTTTTGTTTTATTTCTTGTTTGTTTCACACATTTTTTTATTTTGCATCTTCAAAGTGGTAGGCATGTTGTGTAAATCAAATGATACAAACCCCCCAAAAATCAAGGTTTGTAAGGCAACAAAATAGGAAAAATGCCAAGAGGGATGAATACTTTGACAAGCCACTGTAATTCAGCTTGTGTCATGCTAATTTAGCTTTTTGCGACCCTTGGAAACAACTTTGAAGACGAAGACCACAAAATACAAAAGTTTTTATAAGAAACCTGCACCTCTATGTCAACAGAGCTCGGTGCTTATTATTGGATGTTTTAGGTTACTAAATCCAACTTTTTTCATATAATGTTAATGATATGTTAGAGAAAGTCCCCACAGAACAATTCAGAACATGAATAATTATATTTGTCTTGGTAAAATGTATTTTAGATCATAAGGAAGTGAAATTTCATCACCATAGCAAGTTTTCACCCACTCTGGGCAGAGTGGGTGGACAACCTAGAATCTACTTTCATACAGTAGGGAAGGGTTACTTCATATGTTAGTACCGATGTGATCTTTTTGAATGCATGTATAAATCATTTAACATGGTGTACATTGGATGACCACTTTGTTCCCCACTTTGAGTTATCGAAATTACCTAAAGGTGAAGTAGGGTTACAAAATCAAATATGCCGGGTGGGTAACGCTCTCATAATCCTCCTTAACCTCTACGGGATTGGTGTCCCGGGACGGTTGAGCTAACGTGCGCTAATGTGATTAGCATGACTGTTGTAAGTAACAGCAAACTTTCCAGGACATAGACATGTCTTATATGGGCAGAAAGCTTAAATGAGTGTTAATCTAACTGCACTGTCCAATTTATAGTAGCTATTACAGTGAACAAATAGCATGCTATTGTTTGAGGAGAGTGCACAACAACAACAAAAACTTATCATGGCAACTGGTTTGATACATTCAGTAATCTTGCTCTCATTTGTCATCCTAATGGTCCCAGAGAAAAAATTTAGCATAGTTTTGTTTGATAAAATCAATTTTTATATTCAAATGTAGGAACTGGGTTCTACAGTTTGAACCCCTGCTGTCTCTGGCGCCACACCCACCCCGCCCGGCCATCTAGATGTGTGAAAGTTAGTGTATTAGCTAATGATCCATCATGTATGACATTCCTGAGAGTGTGTAAACTTACATTTTGTATTACCATATCATTTTTGTATGCTCTCTATAGTTATGTACTTGAAAATGTATCAATTAACCAATTTGGCACATTTGGGCAGGCTTGATACAAAATAGTCCAGTATTGCAATGCTTCACTGGATCAATCTGAAACTTTGCACACACGCTGCTGCCATCTAGTGGCCAAAATCTAAATTGCGCCTAAAGTGCAATATTATATTGTGGCCTTTCTCTTGTATTTCAAAGACAAGTTTTTTGGTTTGTATTATCTTTTACCAGATCTAATGTGTTATATTCTCCTACATTAATTTCACATTTCCACTAATTTCAAAGTGTTTCCTTTCAAATGGTATCAAGAATATGCATATCCTTGCTTCAGGTCCTGAGCTACAGGCAGTTAGATTTGGGTATGTCATTTTAGGCTAAATTTAAAAAAAAGGGTCCGATCCTTAAGAGGTTAATAAGGCTCAAGGACCATGTGGTGCCTTTGTCTAGACAAAAAAATCCTCCTCATAAACCTGTCCACTGTTTTATTGGCCGGCAGGAAGGACGGACGGATGGACAGGGGACAGAAAAGCCTGACAGACAACACAGTGGCTACAGCGACAACATTTCCTCAACAACAAGGACAACACATCAGGGACAAACAGTACAGATACTAAACAGGTCTTTTGCAAAAGAGATGTTATCTCAATGAGAATAACCTGTATAAAAGGTTAAATAATAATTTAAAAAACGGAGATATGCATGCACTACAACTGCTATCATCCCGTTTGTTGAGTTGTATATTATCCATATGGTATAAGAGGCCACCTTGAACAGGGCCTGACTATAGGCAGGCGAGGCAGTCCAACCCCGCGTGCTGGTCTGATCTCTGGCCGACTGTAAGAGAGCGGTGAGCTCCGGGGACATCTCCTCAAAGGTGGGCTTAGGCTGAGCAGACAGAGAGATGGGGAGAGTCAACACACATAGACACACAGGAGTAGAAGAGAAACACACACACAGTTAGATAGGAAGGAGGAGAGACAAATAGACAGGTCTTTCACACAATGCCCAGACACAAGCTCAGGGGACGGGGGTTGGTGGGGATTATTCATAAGAGCATTGAGGTGATGATTGATCGCTAAGAAAGGTCATTTTAGAAGATTGGGTTTGAGAAAATTGGGTTTGTACAATTTTATTCTAAGGTATTCAAAAGGTATTCCATCAATCACAACCTAGAGTGATATCCATGGTTTAAAGTGATCAACTTCTATAAGACAATGCAAGAATTAAAAAGGTTTTATCAAATTGGTTTCCAACTATTTTAATCCAGTTTGTATGCTATAATATGCAGACAATGCATTTCTTTTACAGAGCACATAGGTAGAAACACCATCCTGTGACATGTCAATCACTGAACTAGAGGTTTTTTTCTCTTGAGAATGTTAGTCACAAAGGCAATAGGTGAGACAGACAAGAGAGTGTCTTGTGTGTCGGAGGGTCTCCTCTTATGAATAGGGCCCATATTATCATCTCAGATCAAGCTGCAGAGAGTTCAGAGAGCGCAAACCCAGGAAAGTCAAAATAAAAGCGGCAGGGCTGAAGCAGTCAGTGGCATACCAACCATAGTATACCATACAATAAGCCAAAGTGTAAAGCATTCATTTGGTGTGGCTAGTAGCATGGGGATCAGCTTAAAACAAAACACGATTATTTTAATTTACAAATCGAAATAAAAGGGGTAAACAATTGCCAGTGCCCATGGAGCAGCAAGTTTTGCTTCGGAAAGCAGTGAACAAATGACACCAAATACCGTGGCTAAGGGATTTGTGTTCAACTAAACAGAGCAAACTATAGAATGAAAATCCCAAGCAATTCCCATGAACATTCAGTTGAGTGCAAAACAGCGCCGGGTCCAGCCTTGTTGCAGTGGATAAGACAACCAGACAGGCTGGGGCGGAAGTAGCTTGCGGATAAAGTGGGGGGATAGGGAGGGAGAGGGGGGAATGGGGGGAAAGGGGGGAAAGGGGTTTCAGGCTTTTGGGGGGGGTGTCATATCATCCTACCACTTTGGAGGGCGATGGGGTTCTGGATAGATAGGACACAGGGCCGGGGCTCAGACGCAGGTCGGCCATTGGAGGCTTGGGCATCGTCATGGGGGACTTGGCCTTTGGGGACTTGGCCATTGGGGAGCGTGGCGAGAGGGGTGTGTGAGGCGCAACAGGGGTGGTGCTCCTGTCTCCCAGGAGAAAAGTCTCCCTCAGCTGCTTCCTGCTGTCTGCTCTCGCGGCATCACTGATGTCCTGGCTGGAGCGGATGGACACCACGGTCCGCATGGCGCCCAGGCCCAGGCCACTGTCGCTGGGCTCGGATGGAGAGGGCATCCTGGCCTCCTGGATGGTGATCATGGAGGGTCCCATTCCCTCAGATGGAGAGGGGGTCCTGGCCTCCTGGATGGTGATCATTGGGGGTCCGATTCCCTCTAGGGGCGGGAGAGTCGAGTGGACCGACACTGGCTTATCGTACTCAGTCGACACCGGGATGATCTTCACTGTGGTGGTGGATTGGTCCGCAGCCCTCTTCAGCTCCCTGGAGAACACCGTCGGAGCGGCCGCCGCCGCCTCCCCACCATCTTTGGCCCGCGTCGTCATGGTGACGATCTTGCCTGACATGGTGTCGTAGGACTTGCCCAGGGTGTAGGTCTTCTCTCCCATCTCCTCAGTCTTGGACGTGAGTTCACGGCTGAAGCTCTCGTATGGTTTGCCAAACTCCTTGATGACTACGCCACCACTGGCGCCGGCGAGCGCTCCTTCAGCCACAGCGTTATCGACGGCCATAACTTTATAGTTGACAATGTTTTTCTTTTCGGCTACCTTAGGAGGGACTTTGCTTACTATTACCCACCCGTCAGAGTCCTACATACAAGATACATACAAAGACTGGGGTTAGCCAGTTCAATGGGGGAGTAGGACTTCCAATGGCAGTCCAACTAAGAGCAATAAGGAACCAACTTTAGACTTGAAGGAACATAGAACATAGACAGCAACTTATACACTATATGCAAAAGTATGTGGACACCCCTTCAAATGGGGATGTAGCTCAGTTGGTAGGGGATGTAGCTCAGTTGGTAGAGCATGGCGTTTGCAACGCCAGGGTTGTGGGTTCGATTCCCACGGGGGGCCAGTATGAAAAAATATTACAATCGCACACAGCCATGCAATCGACATAGACAAACATTGGCAGTAGAATGGCCTTACTGAAGCGCTCAGTGACTTTAAACGTGGCACCGTCATAGGATTTCAAATTTCGGCCCTGCTACAGCTGCCCCAGTCAACTGTAAGTGCTGTTATTGTGAAGTGGAAATGTCTAGGAGCAAGTCCCCGCAGCAACGTTCTAACATCTAGCGGAAAGTCTTCCCAGAGGAGTGGAGACTGTTATAGGAGGAAAGAGTGGACCAACTCCATATTAATGCCCATGATTTTGGAATGAGATGTTCGACGAGCAGGTGTCCACATACTTTTGGTCATGTAGTGTATCACAGTTCTTAGTTAATAGTGTATTGTTAAAACCGGTCTCTCCATATTGCTAATTTACAGTAGACCTACATACAGGGTCAAATTAGTCACATTGTCATCCACTGCTGACAATGAATAACATACCCAGCAAACCGGGAACATTCCCCAAAATATTAGCGAAGATTCCCATTAACTTCTAGTTAGGGTTTTATTCAACATTAGGATGATAACATCCCAACAATTTCAAATTATATTTTTGATAACAAAATCTATTTCTTTCCTTATTTTTTTATTTTTATGAAATGTCCTTTGAATGTTCTCCTAACATTCACTAAAATGTTGTGCACAACATCTGTAACATCGATCACAGAACATTCCCCAAAAGTTCTCATTAGGTTTCCAGGTAATGTAATAACACAATATACCAGTAATGTTTCTAGTAATGTCCCCACAATGTTCAGACCAGACTGTTCCCAGAAACATTCTGGGAACCTTTAAAGAACAGACTAAATGTTTTCTAGGAACGTTCTTGGAACATCAGGCAAATGTTTTATACAAACATTCTATAATCATCAGCACGACTGGACAGTTTTTGGGTTATGAGAACATTTGCTGTGACCTAACAAATGTTCTGGGGACTTTCACAGAACCAATTTCGGTTTGCTGGATAGGAACTAGTCCTACACTCCCAAATGGATCTTAGGTTAAATGTGTAAGACTCATCAATAATTCATTGGCGTAGCCGGCTCTAATCTAACCAAGCAGCAGAGACTAAGGTTTTCTAATCACACAGAGATACCTGAACCAACAGATACTGTGTGTAGTGACAGCTTGGCTACCTACCACAGTAGTCTTAGTATCCACAAGGCTTGATCTCCTCCTCAACGCTACCACCTGCAGCCATGGCACTCTCATCCCCTCTCTCATCCCCTCTCTCATCCCCTCTCTCATCCTCTCTCTCATCCCCTCTCTCGTCCCCTCTCTCGTCCCCTCTCTCGTCCCCTCTCTAATCCTCTCTCTCATCCCCTCTCTCATCCCCTCTCTCATCCCCTCTTTCATCCCCTCTCTCATCCCCTCTCTCATCCCCTCTCTCATCCTCTCTCTCATCCCCTCTCTCGTCCCCTCTCTCGTCCCCTCTCTCGTCCCCTCTCTAATCCTCTCTCTCATCCCCTCTCTCATCCCCTCTCTCATCCCCTCTTTCATCCCCTCTCTCATCCCCTCTCTCATCCCCTCTCTCATCCCCTCTCTCATCCCCTCTCTCATCCTCTCTCTCATCCCCTCTTTCATCCCCTCTCTCATCCCCTCTCTCATCCCCTCTCTCATCCCCTCTCTCATCCCCTCTCTCATCCGCTCTCTCATCCTCTCTCTCATCCCCTCTCTCATCCTCTCTCTCATCCCCTCTCTCATCCGCTCTCTCATCCCCTCTCCCCAATCCTCTCTCATCCTCTCTCTCATCCCCTCTTTCATCCCCTCTCTCATCCCCTCTCTCATCCCCTCTCTCATCCTCTCTCTCATCCCCTCTCTCATCCCCTCTCTCACCCCCTCTCTCATCCTCTCTCTCATCCTCTCTCTCATCCCCTCTCTCATCCCCTCTCTCATCCTCTCTCTCATCCTCTCTCTCATCCTCTCTCTCATCCCCTCTCTCATCCTCTCTCTCATCCTCTCTCTCATACTCTCTCTCATCCCCTCTTTCATCCCCTCTCTCATCCCCTCTCTCATCCCCTCTCTCATCCCCTCTCTCATCCCCTCTCTCATCTCCTCTCTCATCCTTTCTCTAAGAGTGTGTGTGATATTTACTCATTGTGTTTGATAAGAGTGTGTGTGATATTTACTCATTGTGTTTGATAAGAGTGTGTGTGATATTTACTCATTGTGTTTGATAAGAGTGTGTGAGGTATGAGATTTCACCAGCGTGTGACGACGGGATCTCTCCAAACGTAGTCACACTGTGGGGTTGATAACAGAGATATGGGTCTGAATGAATGACAACGTTTGTTGCCGAGCGCAGACACAGTCCCTCTTCTTCCAGTAGCTCACAAGTAAAGAATGAAACAAGGTAGCAAGACTCGGCTGAGGGGTAAACTGGCTCCTTTCCACACTTACTTTAATCACATCCCAACAGTCATAAAAATAAATACCGGCTGAAATATGGCGTCGTCGCTGCTACATTAATGAATCAAAAATCCCCTTTCCCTGGTTACATCATCATTGCCATTCTCCCGACTGCTTGATGTTCACACACACACACACACACACACACACACACACACAGACACACACACACACACACACACACACACACACACACACACACACACACACACACACACACACACACACACACACACACACACACACACACACACACACACACACACACTCCATGTAAAAGAGAGCAGGGTTTCTTCTCCCTAACCCCCTCTCTCTTTTGAAGTCTCTGCATGCTTTTCCATAGCTATAGGGGGGATTATTTTAGCAAACTAAAATGCTTAGCCGAGAAGGATGTTTCCAATGGCTTCCTTCTGTCTCTCCCTCCCACCTCCATTTGGCAAGGTTACAGCACAAGGATTTATTACTCAGTCACTGGCCAGGCTGCTACAAATCAATCAAGCCCTATTCTGATGTCACGCTGTAAATTGTACCCTGGTCCTTTCAATGCTGGCTCCTTTTATCTACTTTTGGCTTCAACGGTCGGATATTGTAGCTTACACTTTTTGGCTTCATCAAGGAGCCGCATCGGAATCACTTCCTTTTACAGTGGCTTAACTTCCATTGAAAAACATGTTGATGCTTGGTAACTATTTTAAAATAGCACTGGAGAAGGAAAGGTAGGTTTCACATGTTATAATGAGGCAGCGATTCTTTCATAACATCTGTCCCTCTATCTACAGTAGCGGGGTGTTAAGCACCCTCCTCCACTTGCATGGATTATTGAGCAGATTTTCAAAGGGAGGCAGTAGAGGCCCCAGTCTCCTGAGACTTGACTGGAGAGAAGGGATCTCATTAATCTCTTTCCCCCTAAACAACCTGAGCTCACACTGCAGCAGACACATCTCAACCTTCAAATCATAGCCTATCAAAAGCGAAGATGTTATTTCTCTTTAGATCAGGGTAGTGTGTGTACATCCAGCAGTTTTTTTTAAACCTAATTCAGCTTATCAAGGAGCTAATGAGCAGAAGATTAGTAGAATCAGGTGTTAGAGCAGGGATGGAACAAAACCTGCACACTGGCCACCACTGGAATCTGGTGGCTTCACCCAGTGAGGTTCTCTTAAATGTTTTATAAAGAATTGAGGGGCCTCTAAAAGGTATGTGGATGCCCCCCTCCATTCAGTCCCATTGACAGTGAACTTACCGGTACCTCGTCGAGTTCCAGGGGTTCGATCATGGGTGCCTCGTCGAGGCGCGGCGAGCGCAGGGGGGACGAGGACAGCCTCTTCTCCCATTCGGTAAGGCCAGCCGTGTCGGCACCCGTCTCCAAGAATGACCTCTTGAGCTCACTGATGTTGGTCGCGTGTTTCAACAGCTCCTCCGGGGTGCCCACTGTGTCCTGAGAAGCAACAAGAGGAGGATAAGTCATCTTACTGATAATGATACACTACTGCTACTGTTAGGGTCAGTTACTGTTGGGGTTAGTTACTGTTAGGGTCAGTTACTGTTGGGGTTAGTTACTGTTGGGGTTAGTTACTGTTGGGGTTAGTTACTGTTAGGGTCAGTTACTGTTAGGGTCAGTTACTGTTGGGGTTAGTTACTGTTGAGGTTAGTTACTGTTAGGGTCAGTTACTGTTGGGGTTAGTTACTGTTGAGGTTAGTTACTGTTGGGGTTAGTTACTGTTGGAGTTAGTTACTGTTGAGGTTAGTTACTGTTAGGGTCAGTTACTGTTGGGGTTAGTTACTGTTGGGGTAGTTACTGTTAGGGTCAGTTACTGTTAGGGTCAGTTACTGTTGGGGTTAGTTACTGTTGAGGTTAGTTACTGTTGGGGTTAGTTACTGTTGAGGTTAGTTACTGTTAGGGTCAGTTACTGTTGGGGTTAGTTACTGTTGGGGTTAGTTACTGTTGAGGTTAGTTACTGTTAGGGTCAGTTACTGTTGGGGTTAGTTACTGTTGGGGTAGTTACTGTTAGGGTCAGTTACTGTTGAGGTTAGTTACTGTTAGGGTCAGTTACTGTTAGGGTCAGTTACTGTTAGGGTCAGTTACTGTTGGGGTTAGTTACTATTAGGGTCAGTTACTGTTAGGGTCAGTTACTGTTGGGGTTAGTTACTATTAGGGTCAGTTACTGTTAGGGTCAGTTACTGTTGGGGTCAGTTACTGTTGAGGTTAGTTACTATTAGGGTCAGTTACTGTTAGGGTCAGTTACTGTTAGGGTGAGTTACTGTTAGGGTCAGTTACTGTTGGGGTTAGTTACTGTTAGGGTCAGTTACTGTTAGGGTCAGTTACTGTTAGGGTCAGTTACTGTTGAGGTTAGTTACTATTAGGGTCAGTTACTGTTAGGGTCAGTTACTGTTAGGGTCAGTTACTGTTAGGGTCAGTTACTGTTGAGGTTAGTTACTGTTAGGGTCAGTTACTGTTGAGGTGAGTTACTGTTAGGGTCAGTTACTGTTGGGGTTAGTTACTGTTAGGGTCAGTTACTGTTAGGGTCAGTTACTGTTAGGGTCAGTTACTATTAGGGTGAGTTACTGTTGGGGTTAGTTACTGTTGGGGTTAGTTACTATTAGGGTCAGTTACTGTTAGGGTCAGTTACTATTAGGGTCAGTTACTGTTGGGGTCAGTTACTGTTGGGGTTAGTTACTGTTGGTGTTAGTTACTGTTAGGGTCAGTTACTGTTAGGGTCAGTTACTGTTGGGGTTAGTAACTGTTGGTGTTAGTTACTGTTAGGGTCAGTTACTGTTAGGGTCAGTTACTGTTGGGGTTAGTTACTGTTAGGGTTAGTTACTATTAGGGTCAGTTACTGTTAGGGTCAGTTACTATTAGGGTTAGTTAGGGTCAGTTACTGTTAGGGTCAGTTACTATTAGGGTTAGTTACCGTTAGGTTTAGTTACCGTTAGGGTTAGTTACCGTTAGGGTTAGGGTCAGTTACTGTTAGGGTCAGTTACTGTTAGGGTTAGTTACTGTTAGGGTCAGTTACCGTTGGTGTTAGTTACTGTTAGGGTCAGTTACCGTTGGTGTTAGTTACTGTTAGGGTTAGTTACTGTTCAGGTTAGTTACTGTTAGGGTCAGTTACTGTTAGGGTCAGTTACTGTTGGGGTTAGTTACTGTTAGGGTGAGTTACTGTTAGGGTCAGTTACTGTTAGGGTCAGTTACTGTTAGGGTCAGTTACTGTTAGGGTCAGTTACTGTTGAGGTTAGTTACTGTTAGGGTCAGTTACTGTTGGTGTTAGTTACTGTTAGGGTTAGTTACTGTTAGGGTTAGTTACTGTTGAGGTTAGTTACTGTTAGGGTGTAAATGTTACATGTGTATGTATTTCAAGTCAATATAGCAGTCTTGTGTCATGTTGTTAAAGATTGTATAATATGTTGTATGTCCATGTATAAAAAAATACTGGGAAAAAAATTATATGGAAAACAAAAATGCTACTGGACGCTAAAACGCAAGCTAAAAAACAATTAAAAAATGAGATAGTGAATGAGTTCTGAAATACAAATTCAATAGAAAATCCACTGTGTGTTGTAAGACAAATTACAGATCTGCAGCTGTATGCTGCTATTCAAGCAGCGTGGCTAAGTATCGTCGTGGTGACAGATTGACAAATGTAATGTCCATTACTTTGATGTATGTTTATATTATGTTCACAGCAGCAGTGTAATGAGCTGAATATATAATGTCATAATCTATCCGAAACAGGCAGGACATGCATTCAAAAGAACACTGCAATGCATGTACCTCTCTTTTCTACTGAATTATCTGCATTTTGCGGCGAATCCTAACTGTCACTTAAGTAACATTTTCACTTAGTCTCCCATTGACATCAGTGCATGACTAAGTGGAAGTTCGGATTCACCCCTTTTAAAGAGGCATTCATAGACATCAATAGAACTCAACATCATCTTACTCTCTATCTAGCAATAACTCCCACCTGGCATATCCTGTTAATACAGTATATATTACATCAATAGAACAAATTCCACAAATAAAAGTATGTTAATGAATCAACATTGGACAATATTAGTTCAAAACAACATGTTATTATCATTAGTAAAAACTATGGTTGGGTTTGTGTACTATATCGGTTATAACAACTACCTGTTTGTTATAACAACTACCTGTCAGTTATAACAACTTCCTATCAGTTATAACAACTACCTGTCAGTTATAACAACTACCTGTCAGTTATAACAACTACCTGTTTGTTATAACAACTACCTGTCAGTTATAACAACTACCTGTTTGTTATAACAACTACCTGTCAGTTATAACAACTACCTGTCAGTTATAACAACTACCTGTCAGTTATAACAACTACCTGTTTGTTATAACAACTTCCTGTCAGTTATAACAACTACCTGTCAGTTTTAACAACTACCTGTTTGTTATAACAACTACCTGTCAGTTATAACAACTACCTGTCAGTTATAACAACTACCTGTCAGTTATAACAACTACCTGTCAGTTATAACAACTACCTGTCTGTTATAACAACTTCCTGTCAGTTATAACAACTACCTGTTTGTTATAATAATAATAATAATAATAATATGCCATTTAGCAGACGCTTTTATCCAAAGCGACTTACAGTCATGCGTGCATACATTTTTGTGTATGGGTGGTCCCGGGGATCGAACCCACTACCTTGGCGTTACAAGCGCCGTGCTCTACTTATAACAACTACCTGTCAGTTATAACAACTACCTGTCAGTTATAACAACTACCTGTTTGTTATAACAACTTCCTGTCAGTTATAACAACTACCTGTCAGTTATAACAACTACCTGTTTGTTATAACAACTACCTGTCAGTTATAACAACTACCTGTCAGTTATAACAACTACCTGTTTGTTATAACAACTACCTGTCAGTTATAACAACTACCTGTTTGTTATAACAACTACCTGTCAGTTATAACAACTACCTGTCAGTTATAACAACTACCTGTCAGTTATAACAACTACCTGTCAGTTATAACAACTACCTGTTTGTTATAACAACTTCCTGTCAGTTATAACAACTTCCTGTCAGTTATAACAACTACCTGTTTGAAACCCCTCATGCTGTTACTGTCCAAACCAAGTCCTTGAGCAAAAGTCCCTACCACGCACTAGTCTGCTGCTCCATACAGTACCAACCTCCAACATTAGCACACTATGTCTGACAAACACATTCTCCCCCTTTATTCACCTTATGGAACTGTTCTGGAAAGAAAATGACAGTTATTTAGATTTTATTGCATGTCAAATCTATATCTCCTCGTAGATTGCAGGTGTTGATTGTGCAGCCTACAGTGATTTTGAATCCCAGGTTCACAGGTTGAATCCCAGGTTCACAACTGTGGATGAAATGAGTGTTAATGCGTGTTAATGCGCCATACTTTAGTTGGTATACCTGTGTCTTTAACTCGGATTCATCCTCCTGGTCCGACTGGCAGCAGGGGAAGCACAGAGAGGGAGTTTGATATCAAAACCGGAATACAACACAGGTTATAGCTTATAAGAGGAACTATCAAATAACATCCGATATTGTTGAAATAGAAATGTGAAACTAAAGAACGTAAGACTTCTAGAAGAAGAGATGAGAGTTGAGGTGACTAGTGACTACCCATGTTACAAACCTCAGTGGCTGTCAGTTCACCATCGACCTCAGTGTCTGTCAGTTCGGTCTGTTTAGTAGCAACACAACAATAGAACATCCAATGGAAAAGCGTGAGGAGAAAGACAACTGTGGTTGTTAGGGTCGAGCATTTCCCACAACTCATATTTACCTAAACATTAGCCATTAGCAAAGTGGTTGAACAAAGTAGTGACAGAAAACTTTTTTTTTTTCGGGGTAAAAAAACAACAACAGGAAATGCATTAAAACAATATTCGGATGACCTATGTCAACATAATACCATTAACATACATTACTGATGACTCCACCAGCTTGAGGTCGATCTACCGCCTTATAAATGTTCATCACATATTCAATTAATGTTAGTAGTTTGCCCTGTGGTTTCTACTAAGAATGCTTATCCTAGGTAACTAGTAACTACAGACATTACATCTGCCAAAGTTCATTCAGTTTAAGCTCCTTGTCATCAATTTGCACACTGAATGAACAGTACATCTAAAAAAGCCATTTTTATTTCTACATTTCAAATAGTCTGGCCCTGCCTGTCTCTGAGTGTTCTGGCACTGAAATGAAGTTGCCCCTCTGCCAGAGTAGAGAAGGTTCAGGTCAGATCTCCATTAGTGAGTTATCAGGGACCTACCTACCTGATAGAGAGAGTGGCAGAGCGTGAAAGCACAGGGCGGAATCCCCAGACAATGAGATTTGTGCTGCTTCGTTACCTTAAAAGGAGAAAGGCTATCTGGCTCTAGTCTGTCTGACAGAATAGCTCTGGCTGACGCTAGCTAGTTTCGACTCTTGGCTCCGGCAATAAACAGCTTTCATTTTCAGTCTGGGCACTCAGAGGAATTTGTTTGAATGTATTATAGAATGCTCTCAGGGGTGGGCTGAGAACTGAGATATTTGATTGGGTGTGGAGAACTATACCTTGGTGTCATGTCGAATGGGAGAGGTTGGACTTGGCTGAGAGATCTCGGTGGCTTTCGTGGTCTCATCCTCCACCTCCTCCTCCTCCACCTCCACCACCTCCTCCTCCTCCTCCTCCACCTCCTCCTCCTCCTCCTCCTCCTCCTCCTCCACCTCCTCCTCTACTTCCACCTCCTCCTCCGCCTTCCTCTCCTCCACCTTTTTCTCCGGTGTCACCGTGGTGATGAGGTCGCTCATGGCGATGCCCTTCGCCCTTCCGTATAGGTCCGAGCCCATCTCTGAAGCATGCACATAGACGCACATGCACGCACACGCACGCACATACCCACACACACATACACACACACACACATACACATACACACACACACATACACACACACACACACACACACACATCATTTTCCATTTAGGGAATTGTCATCTTCCTCTAACTGAGGCAATATTGCAGGTCAGCGGGTTGGAGCGGTAATGCTAATAAGCTGCGGTCTGTATCAGCATAGTTGTCACAGCCATTGACTCAGGAGATACAGGATATATTAAATCCCATTCCTGTTGATAATAACATATTATCAACATCAGAGCCTTTCTATAAAATATGATCTGTAATTAAAGCAATATTCTGAAATCACACAATACTCTATAATCATTGTGTGGTTTGAAATGACAAAGCTGGTGCATTTCATATACACTATATATACAAAAGTATGTGGACACCACCACAGCATACAATGACATTCTAGACGATTCTGTGCTTCCAACTTTGTGGCAACAGTTTGGGGAAGGCCCTTTCCTGTTTCAGCATGACAATGCCCCCGCACACAAAGCGAGGTCCATACAAAAATTGTTTGTCGAGATCGGTGTGGAAGAACTTGACTGGCCTGCACAGAGCTCTGACCTCAACCACATCGAACACTTTTGAGATGAATTGGAACGCCGACTGCTAGCCAGGTCTAATCGCCCAACTTCAGTGCCCGACCTCACTAATGCTCATGTGGCTGAATGGAAGCAAGTCCCCGCAGCAATGTTCCAACATCTAGTGGAAAGCCTTCCCAGAAGAGTGGAGGCTGTTATAGCAGCAAAGGGGGGACCAACTCCATATTAATGCCCATGATTTTGGAATGATACGTTCGACGAGCAGGTGTCCACATACTAGTGTAATATAGATAATGTAGTGTAGCTGCTCATAGAATCTTATCAGCAGTATGATATTATACGACAATATCATAAAGAGTTTCAGGTAATAATATGCCATTTAGCAGACGCTTTTATCCAAAGCGACTTACAGTCATGTGCGCATACATTTTTACGTATGGGTGGTCCCGGGGATCGAACCCACTACCCTGGCGTTACAAGCGCCATGCTCTACCAATTGAGCTACAGAGGACCACAACAGTAAGCGCCTAGCGAAATACCACGGTCCACATTTATGAGGAGAAAATGTTTTTTCTTATTTGCTATCAGTTTCCATGCTGAGGTTTTTATGATAGGTTGACTACCCTCATCATAAATGTTCTATATACAACTTCTGGACTGAAATGCAAAATCACTGATAACCTGTCATTTTTCAGCACCTCTATACGCAGGCCTTACAAACATTCTTTAACTTACTGCAGCCTTTGAATTTCCCCCATTGACTGGAAATCAAAGGCTCAAACTGCACACACTGAAATACCAATACAAAAACTACTGCATCAGAATCTAAACGAGAAAGGTAATCAGAAATACAGTTGGCCGATGCTAAGGTTTGGATGTGCTGGTAAATGACAAATAAAAGGATGTTACATCATTGCTATTAGTCAGTTACAGATAAGAGAATGCACTGCATCCCTGCCGTGGACACAAACATAGCTAATAAGCAGTATTCTATCATTCTGGCCAGAAAAACACATATCCTAACCAATATTAACTGTATCTAGGTTAACTTGTACCATCTCCCTACATCTGTGACGGCACAGAAAGCACTCTGACTCCATGTTACGAGCTGGGAGAAAAAGTGAGTAATTGTCGAGTCTCCTTATAGATCCGGGTCACATTAGCCAATAGCGGCCAAGCTAACACAACAAGGCGTTTTTGTTTCCTCCATATTTTTGTTAAACAAACAACTGCAAGTGAACAGCTGTGAAGCAATGGCCATGGTGCATTCACATGCTAGGCGGGGAGCCCCCCCAATCAGCACGGGAACATGCAAGTCTGGTCAGCACTGAGGGAGGAGTCTCTAACAAGGGCCCAAAATACAAAACAAAATGGCCACCGTCAAAGAAGAGGAAAGAAGCAGATATGTGATAATTAACTAGCAGGCATAGCTAGCAGGGGCTACATCTACTGTTAGCACGTACAGAGACACACAGTGCATGATATCTACCTTTTGGTTTAGCGCCGTTAAAACTAGCAGGTGATTTAATTCTCGGGGATACAGACTCTGTTTTTTGGGGCGTATTCCTTTTGGGTGAACTCCTATTGGGTGAACTCCTTTTGGGTGAACTCCTATTGGGTGAACTCCTTTTGGGTGAACTCCTATTGGGTGAACTCCTTTTGGATGTACTCTGCGGAGCTGAGGAGGATTGCATAGAAATTCAATATTATTTGGGAAGATTCAACATTAACATGATTACATAATATTATTCAAATCTGAGCATTAGGGAGTCAGCTGAGCACTTGAGAGAAAGAGGGATAGAATATTGTTGGTTTATATTATAATTCTGTAGAGCTATTGACTATGGATTTGAATACATTAATGTTAGAGGATGTGTAAGTTGTGTCTGGTTCACAGTGTTATGGAAAGCCTCGGTTCAGACTAAGAGATGCAGTTAAGTCATACAGTGCTAGAGGATGGATCCACTTTCGGATGGGAGGAGAACAGACAGTCAGACACTGAACAGTCTCCCATCAATGAGGAGTTTAGACATAAATATCAATGTTGCCTTTTCGGTCCAATGATAATGATGAGTCTGAATCAAATATGGTTCCCGAGGCGGCTCATATTCAATTGGCATCACAGCCAACTGGCAGAGTCTCTCTTCCACATCAGTTGGCTAGTGAAATTCTGCCAAAAGAGCTCTTCACCCCTAGATGAGACATCAGCTGGGGACGCCAGCCACAACAATATTTGCATTCAAATGGACCGGTTTTCATCCACAGTTCTGATATGATAGTGACGGCCCACGCCGGCTCACAGAGCTCTGGAGGTCATAAATAAAATGAAAAACCAAATTCTCCAATTAATCAGTGAATGGGGGAGAACGTGGGGAGAACGGGGGAGAACAGGGGAGAACGTGGGGAGAACGGGGGAGAACGTGGGGAGAACGGGCGAGAACGTGGGGAGAATGGGGGAGAATGTGGGGAGAACGGGGGAGAACGGGGGAGAACGTGGGGAGAACGGGGGAGAACGGGGGAGAATGGGGGAGAACGTGGGGAGAACGGGGGAGAATGGAGGAGAACGGGGGAGAACGTGGGGAGAACAGGGGAGAACGGGTGAGAATGGAGGAGAACGGGAGAATGGGGGAGAACGAGGGAGAACGGAGGAGAACGGGGGAGAACGGGGGAGAACGTGGAGAGAACGGGGGAGAACGGGGGACAACGTGGGGAGAATGGGGGAGAACGTGGGGAGAACAGGGGAGAACGGGGGAGAACTGGGGAGAACGGGGGAGAACAGGGGAGAACGTGGGGAGAACTGGGGAGGACGTGGGGAGAACTGGGGAGAACGGGGGAGAACGGGGGAGAACTGGGGAGAACTGGGGAGAACGGGGGAGAACTGGGGAGAACGGGGGAGAACGTGGGGAGAACTGGGGAGAACAGGGGAGAACTGGAGGAACGGGGGAGAACTGGGGAGAACGGGGGACAACTGGGGAGAACGGGGGAGAACGGGGGAGAACAAAAGCAGAGGGTCGCCGAGCGAAGATGTCAGAACAACACAATGGGGGCGTCTGGTAAATCCCTGTGGCGAGTATCCGTTCCCTCTTCCTACACAGCCGTCGTCACTACGAGCCATTTAACTGCGGCTTCCTCTGTGAGCTGGCTTGAAAAATAAAGGACATTACCCGTGGTCTGGGTCTGGCTGATAGAGACAGGGGAGAGGGGGACGGCCCTGGCTACTCTGAAGGGGTGAAAAGGCGATGTGAGGGCAGAGCAGCGAGGAGAAAACAATGGTTAAAAGCTGTAATAAGTCTTAGCGGCGTACTGAGGCTTTAGCGACTTCACAGCACGGCTGCTTAGGGACGTTCTCTTGAGCTTTCATGTAGACTGGGAAATGGTGAAGCTATCAAGCAAACGACCACATCCAAGACAAACGGCGACCAAAATGGCTCTGTGGAGAATATAAAGTAGCATTGTCACATCGTTCTAGGGATATTCAAGGGAAAGTATACAAAATACCAATTCCCTATTCACGCCAGTGGCACTTGTAAGCCAAGGCGGCTTCCACCCAGTTACGTAACCCTGCACCTTAGAGGCTGCTGCCCTATATACATAGACTTGAAATCACTGGCCACTTTAATAATGGAACACTAGTCAGTTTAATAATGTTTACATATTTTTGCTTTACTCATCTCATATGTATATACTGTATTCAATTATACTGTATTTTAGTCTATGCTCTCCGACATTGCTCGTCCTAATATTTATATATTTCTTAATTACATTATTTTACATTTAGATTTTGTGTGTTATGTGTATTGTTGTGAATTGTTGATATGACTGCACTGTTGGAGCTAGAAACACAAGCATTTCGCTACACCCGCAATAACATCTGCTCAACGTGTATGTGACCAATAAAATTTGATTTGATTTTGATTTGAATGACAGGTCTGGGAGGACATGAGTGAATGTCAATGGTTGTGAAGACCAAATCATGTGTGATTGATTGACAGATGTCACAAGGTGTGCAGTGGTATGCCCATTTTTACAGATGGGTGCATTGATTGATTGGTGCCTTAGATGCATGGTAAAATGTACTGTCTCTTGACACCCTAAAAGCTGAATTCAACAGCTTAGAGACAGTGACTTCAAAATAGGCTGGACATAGAGACAGAGGAGGACAAGGACAACATGATTTACTTGTTCATTTAGGTTGAGTCGTTTTTGATTGATGTCCTGTAGCTAGCTTTTTGGTGGCGCACTGTATGCTTTCAGGCTAACTTTCCCAACACAAACTCTATGGGAAGAAAGGTGACACAATCCTCTTTCATTCGTAAGAGAAATATTAATGGAACTACGAACCTCCGTCCAGGCTGCGCGACATGATGTAGCGCTTGCTGGTGGAGCGCTCAAAGCGTGGCGCCGGGCGGACGATCTGGGAGCTGGCTCGTCGCGTCTGGGCCTGGGTTCTCCCGCTGTAGCGGAACTTAGAACCGAGGTTTAGAAACTTCTTGGGGGGAGTTTCTGGAGACACCAACCTAGAGGACAGAGACAAATGGTGATTAGAAACTTCTTGGGGGGAGTTTCTGGAGACAGCAACCTAGAGGACAGAGACGAATGGTGATTAAAAACTTATTGGGGGGAGTTTCTGGAGACACCAACCTAGAGGACAGAGACGAATGGTGATTAGAAACTTCTTGGGGGGAGTTTCTGGTGACACCAACCTAGAGAACAGAGACGAATGGTGATTAGAAACTTCTTGGGGGGAGTTTCTGGAGACACCAACCTAGAGGACAGAGACGAATGGTGATTAGAAACTTATTGGGGGGAGTTTCTGGAGACACCAACCTAGAGGACAGAGACAAATGGTGATAAAAATTTATTGGGGGGAGTTTCTGGAGACACCAACCTAGAGGACAGAGACAAATGGTGATTAAAAACTTATTGGGGGGAGTTTCTGGAGACACCAACCTACAGGACAGAGACAAATGGTGATTAAAAACGTATTGGTGGGAGTTTCTGGAGACACTAACCTACAGGACAGAGGCGAATGTTGATTAAAAACTTATTGGGGGGAGTTTCTGGAGACACCAACCTACAGGACAGAGACGATGGTGAGGTCAGGAGAACAAGGAGGAGACATGAATCTACGTAGAGGTCAAGAAACTCACACTATTACAGCAGGGATGGGCAAATGATTCTGGAGGGAAGCAGGCTTTTGTTCTAACCCAGCATGAAGATAACCAAGACAATGTACAATAACTATGAATTTACTTTCAAAACCCTACATTGTAATGGCAGATGTCTACACATTGAGGTGGTGGCCCAGGTCTCACCTGAAAAAGGTGTGGTGCTCCACGCAAACCTTCCACAGTCTCTTGGCCGCCCTATGGTTGGGGAGCTTGAACCCGATTGTGCTTTCAAACTGCTCAAACTGACGGCAAAACATACAGAAAAAAACACACACACATGTAATTCTATGTGATATCATTCTATGTGATATCATTCTATGTGATGTCATTCTATGTGATATTATTCTATGTGATGCCATTCTATGTGATGTCATTCTATGTGATGTCATTCTATGTGATGTCATTCGATGTGATGCCATTCTATGTGATGCCATTCAATGTGACATTATTCTATGTGACGCCATTCTATGTGATGTCATTCAATGTGACATCATTCTATGTCATGCCATTCTATGTGATGCCATTCTATGTGATGCCATTCTATGTGATGCCATTTTACGTACATGAAACAGGATAGGGACACTTCTTTCATGTGAGGTGCTTTCATGTCAGGAGGGCCTTATGCTGATATACTTACCTCTCCGGGGCGTATTTTGATGTAGAAATTATTCCTTTTGTAGGAGATCTTGAGGACCTTGGGCCAGGCGAACCTGTTGATGCGCAGGCGGTCGCGGTAGATCAGAAGACCACTGGAGCACACGCCCAACATGATCTCAACACCCTCGGAATCCTGGGAAGGACCGGCAGGAAAACACAGCATGGTCAAGAACCTGACACTATTCAAACTATACTTTTTATTAATAATTTTTTTTCAAAATTACTGAAACCTCTGCAAACTGGGATAAAAAATAAATAAATAGTAACTCGTTTCACATTGAGGTAGCCTGGGTGTCAGTCAGTTTGGGCTTGACTCAACCCACTTATTGGATGTTGTCCTCAGTTTAGGGCTAGTCAACTCCACGCCTGAAGGGCCAAAGTGCTCCTGGTTTTCTTTACTACCTAGTAGTTAATTGATTTAATGATGAATGTCACTAATTGACCCAGAGAGTCCAGAGGTGTTTCGGCCCTCCAGGCCTGGAGTTAAATGGTCCAACTCTACATACAGTATGCCCACTCTTTACTAGACTCCTATAAGAGAGCTTCCTCTTTTATTTCTTATTTCTCATTTTCTTTGTATTTGTATTTTTTCTTCATTTTTTAAATACTTTTTATATATGAAATACTGTACTGTTGGGTAGGGCTTGCAAGTTAAGCATTCAACTGTTCTTGTGCATGTGACAAATAAAGCGTGAACATGATAACGGGAAAGGAGTTGACTAATGCCAAGACAGACTGAAAACCAGGCTAAAAAAAGTGTCTTGATTGTTTAAAAAAAAATTGGTTCACAATATCCAGACACCACCACTTTCTCCTACAAAGAAGATAGATGGCCTAAAACAAGTGGCGATACAGCAAGCCAATTACAAAGCATTTCTCAATAACGGATTCAAATGAGCTTTGTAAAAAATGTAAAATGAAATGAAAACATCATATGTCGACGGACATATTTCACAAACTGTCGCCGAAACCAAGAACTAAAGAGTCAAGAAATTGACCTACATTAACAGAAACCAATAATTTTTCCTAAACCGCCTCTTTTCACAGCTCCCACTTTTACTAGTGATATGTCTGGCTTTGTAGCCAGGAGTAGGTCTTGGGCTCTTTCTCAATTGTCAAACAATTCTGTCCTCACCTCGCCTCTTCTCCTTCATTGCACTGATCTGACAGAAGTGACCAGGTGAAAGCCAGCCTAATGATGATATTCTACCATATTGTTTTTACCTGTCACGTTCCAATCAGTGCAGATGAAGTTAAGGAGACGAGGGGAGGCCAGATTTTGAAGCAATTGAGAGCCAATTTACAGAGCACACTGAGGTACTTGTCTTACCTAACTAAATGTATACTGAACAAAAATATAAACGCAACATGCAACAATTTTAAAGATTTTATTGAGTTATAGTTCATAGAAGGAAATCAGTCAACTGAAATAAATTCATTAGGCCCTAATCTATACATTTCACATGACTGGGCAGGGGAGCAGCCATGGGTGGGCTTGAGAGGTATGATTTTTTCCCCCCACAAAAGGGCTTTATTACAGACAGAAATACTCCCCAGCCACTGCTAAATTCTCTAAAACGATGTCGGAGGCGGCTTATGGTACAGAAATGAACATTACATTCTCTGGCAACAGCTCTGTTGGACATTCCTGCAGTCAGCATGCCAATTGCACACTCCCAAAAAACGTTGGACATCTGTGGCATTGTGTTGTGTGATAAAACTGCACATTTTAGAGTGGCCTTTTATTGTCCCCAGCACAAGGTGCACCTGTGTAATGATCATGCTGTTTAATTCGCACCTGTCAGGTGGATGGATTATCTTGGCAAAGGAGAAATGCTCACTAACAGGGATGTAAACAAATTTGTACACAACATTTGAGAGAAATAAGCTTTTTGTGCTAATGGTACATTTTGGGGCTCTTTTATTTCACCTCATGAAAAATGAGACCAACACTTTACATGTTGCGTTTACATTTTTGTTCAGTATAGTTTAGGGTAGTAATGAGCAACACTCAGGTATTTTCAGCTGTGCTGTACTATGAACTATGCTCCAGTTTCATGATCCATGGATGCTGAAGGTCTACAAGGCTGCAGTGGGCATTTTGTCTAAACATTCATTTGCACACCTAAGTACATCGCAATATGATGGCATTGCAAGGATAGTGAATGTAAGGGTGATGGAGGAGTCTATCACTCATGAGGCAGAGCCTATGACTGCAGTGACATCTACTCTTGTCTAAAATCTAATGCCATGTTCCAATGTTCACACTAGCATCCCACTTAAAATGCATGCCTTCTTGCGTCATTCAAGTGGCATGTTAGTGTGAATATTGGAACGTAGCCTATGTGGGGCTAAGATGGCAGATAATAGTCACATGACATCACGATGAAGAGGCCTTCCCCAAAAGGTCTTGAAGTCTGCAGATCAACACAGTCGGGGTGTCACAGAGCAGATGGGGGGACAGAGGGGGGGTCCACAACTCCCTGTGAGTGGGATATGAGCACTGGAGCTATGAGGGGGGGGGTGGGTGATGTCCTACACCTCACAACAGCCACCTAAGAGACTACAGCTACAGGCATCCACAATGCCAACTCGAAACTGTGGTGAGCCAACCCACAGCCCCAAACGATGGACTCGAACAGTCCATGGTCATGCACAAAGACAGGGGTTTTTCAGACAGGGACACATGTAACACACATGTAACATACATGTACCTCTACATACACACAAACAAAATGCAAGCCTTACCTTGCCCTTAGCTGGAGACAAGCACTCAAACAGGCTTCCTACCAACTATTCAGTAAGAATAAGAAAAAACAATCATTGGCTGTTCTGACCAAACAGAGGGAGGGTTTCCATGCTATCAGTGTCCTCTCTTATTTGGTTATTAATGCAAATCTTAAGTGCTATTGCAGCATGTCATTATTTAATTCTTATAATTTTCAAAGAAAAAACACTATGTTTACTCTCTTACACATTTGGTGTGAGGAGAGTGTTGTGAATTTTTTTTTGTTTGAATGATTTTTCCACATGGTGCGTTGGTTCACATGAGGTCGGATGATATAACCCAATCAATAGTTGGGTCAGGCTGGCAACAGAAATGTAAATGTCCAAACAATGTTTCTTTGATGAAGACAAAAATTTGCCATATTTGTAAAAAGTTAAGCTATAATAAATATAAAAGCTACTTCTCCTCTACTATTGTTTCTTGAGTATATTCTATCTGACAATGTTATTTTATCTAATTGTGCCATATCCATTCAAATCTATGCCAGCGAATTGGGCCAGAGTTTTTTGATCTACTTGGTTACGTAGATTGGGGTAGTTAGTCCTAAAATGTGATCCCCAGCTGACATGGCAAACAACAGAAACAACCAACAGAGTTACAAAGGAACAATATTCAACACAAAACAGACATTAGCAAGTAATGGGCAGACCATGTCTAGTGTAACCACCTCTGATAGGCTAAATTCAGACCATGTCTAGTGTAACCACCTCTGATAGGCTAAATTCAGACCATGTCTAGTGTAACCACCTCTGATAGGCTAAATTCAGACCATGTCTAGTGTAACCACCTCTGATAGGCTAAATTCAGACCATGTCTAGTGTAACCACCTCTGATAGGCTAAATTCAGACCATGTCTAGTGTAACCACCTCTGATAGGCTAAATTCAGACCATGTCATATGTAACTCTGTGTTGTTGTTTTTATCGCACTGCTTGCTTTATCTTGGCCAGGTCGCAGTTGTAAATGAGAACTTGTTCTCAACTGGCTTACCTGGTTAAATAAAGGTGAAATTAAAAATACATTTAAAAAACACCTCTGATAGGCTAAATTCAGACCATGTCTAGTGTAACCACCTCTGATAGGCTAAATTCAGACCATGTCTAGTGTAACCACCTCTGATAGGCTAAATTCAGACCATGTCTAGTGTAACCACCTCTGATAGGCTAAATTCAGATCATGTCTAGTGTACAAACTGAATTCATTCATTTCGTAGCAAGGTTAAACTAAACTAAACTTCTTTCTCCTAGACCTGGAGTGGGTTTTTGAGGTGTCACTGAGAGCAGTACACAACACCATGGATTGGATCTGAGGGATCAAACAACAACGATCCAAATGGCTATTGAAGCTGCTGGGGGTCAAAGGACAGGGAACCATGCAGTATCATGCAGGTCATAACATGGCTTTTTCAATTCATGACAGGGCTGGCATTTTGAAAAAAACAACAACAGGGTTGGGGTCAATAACAGGTAGCCTGTTTTGTATAAGTTGAATAAGGCCCCTTTACCTTGGCATGGTGCAGGTCAACTCCGTACATGGACAGCTTCTTCACGTTTTCCAGGAAGTGCATCTCAGCGTCAGCTGGAGTCATTCCTCTGGAGAGATAAAGATACACAGCGTTTTGAATGGGTTTTTGACAGCTACTTTTGAGACCATGACCTTCTCTTCCATTAGGTTAGACAGACGGACAGACACATGTACAGACCACCAGACTGACTTGTGGTTCTAGACAGACAGATGGACAGACAGCCAGACTGACTTGTAGTTCTAGACAGACAGACGGACAGACAGACAGAAAAAAAGGTGCTATCTAGAACCTAAAAGGGCTGTCCCCATAGGAGAACCATTTGAAGAACCCTTTTTGGTTCCAGGTAGAACCCTTTTGGTTCCAGCTAGAACCCTTTTGAGTTTCATGTAGAACCCTTTCCACAGAAGGTTCTACATGGAACCCAAAATAGTTTTACCTGGAACCAAAAAGGGTTCTACCTGGAACCAAAAAGTGTTCTCGTATGGGAACAGCCGAAGAACCCTTTCGGAACCCTATTTTCTAAGAGTGTAGTTCTCAACAGACAGACTAACTTGTAGTTCTTGTGCAAGTCCATGACCTTCTCCTCCAGCTCTTTGGTCTGGTTGGGGGCGAAGCGGAACTCACTGACGTAGTCCGTCCCAGACTCCTCGAGATCGTAGTCCCCCAGCTCTGATTGGACCGTGTAGGATCCCAGCACCGTGTGGGTGGCGAACGAGCACGGCAGACGCCCCGACACCACGTCATCCCTCAACTGGAGGCACAGGTAATATCTGGAAGGGAGAGAAGGGGATGAGAGGGTGAGGGACAGATAGAGAGGGGGGGGGGGGGGGGGGGAGGGAGAGTGAGGGGATGAGAGGGTGAGGGACAGATAGAGAGGGAGGGGGGAGAAGGGAGAGTGAGGGAGGGAGTTTGTGTCATGAGGAGAGAAAAAAGTGTGAGAAAAAGAGAGAAAGAGCGAGAAAGAAAGAGAGAGAAAGAGAGAAAGAGAGAGAAAGAGAGAGAGAGAAAGAGAGAGAAAGAGAGAGAAAGAGAGAAAGAAAGAGAAAGAGAGAGAGAGAGGTAATTGGAAACAAAATGACAAAGCACAGTATTGCATTGATAAAAAAAAAGTTAATTTGTTATTATGCTTATATACACTGCGTAAACCAAACATTAAGAACACCATCCTAATATTGAGTTGCACCACCTTTTGCCGTCAGAACAGCCTCAATTAGTCGGGGCATGGACTGAAAGAGTTCCACAGGGATGCTGGCCCATGTTGACTCCAATGCTTCCCACAGTTGTGTCAAGTTGGCTGGATGTCCTTTGGGTGGTGGACCATTCTTGTTACACACAGAAGACTGTTGAGCGTGAAAAACCCAGTCAGCGTTGCAGTTCTTGACACAAACTGGTGCGCCTGTCACCTACTACCATACCCCGTTCAAAGGCACTTAAATATTTTGTCTTGCCCATTCACCCTCTGAATGGCACACATACACAATCCATGTCTCAAATGTCTCAAGGCTTAAAAATCCTTCTTTAACTTGGCTCCTCCCCTTCATCTACACTGATTGAAGTGGATTTAACAAGTGACATCAATAATGGATCATAGCTTTCACCTGGATTCACCTGTTCAGTCTATGTCATGGAAAGAGCAAGTGTCCTTAATGTTTTGTACACTCAGTGTATATCCCAGGCAATTCACACAGGTATTAGGTGAATATAAACATAAGTCTACCAGATCCCAAAGGTACAAGGCTTCTTGAAAAACACAAGGACCAAGTGGACTATAGAAAGTGTAACCTTGTAATATCCTCAGACAGCTGGGCAGGGTCTGGAGGGTAGAACTTCACATTGAATGAAAAATTCCAGGCGGCTCCTGCAGTGTACGAAAACAAAGGTTTAATTGAAATGATCATTAAACAGCAGGAAAGATCCCAGATTGTGCCTTTAAGCCTGAATAACTAGCATGCTGGCTAACTTTCAAACCATGAGGAGAAATAACATTCAAAAACCCATATTCTACGCACCTCTGATCTGTTTCTTCATCTCCTTGGATTGGTCTAACCAGTTCTGGTTCAAGAGTTCAAGAGGACAGTGTTAATTCACTTCAAAACATGTTCAAAACACCCCTAATTACACAGCAAAATCAACAAGACAAATTCCACCTTTTGGTTTTCGATGTCCCGGAATGTGATGCCAAAGTAGTCCTTTTCCAGGAGGTTGAGCTGCTCACACACTTTGTCAAATAACACATGGCCTCTCTCCCGTTTCTGCAGATGGAGACGAAACACTTAGATTAGCCTGTATTCTAATATTCCTGTAATTATACATTGGACAGATGTATACTGCGGCATACAATTCTTCGGATATCAAACCCCTCCTTAATGGCAACGGCATCCCATCGCACTAAATTGTGATATATTCCTCCCACCGGTTCGGGAACCGTTTAATGATGATAGCACTAAAGAAGAGAATCCACACATGTCCATACATGACTCAACTCTCTACAGGGGAAGAGGTCGCCTCTTAAAAGGGCTTCACTCCCATCTCCCAGCATCACACCATTTTGTGTCACATCATGATTAGTGTACTAATGACTGCTACCCTGCCCTCGCGGGGAAAGATCCAAGGCTCCCTGCCGCCACGATACGTCAACCTGTGAGGCTCCTATTGCAAGCTCTAAATAAGCAACATGCCTTAACGCTCTGTAAAAATAGCCCAATGAGGTACTTATACAGTGCCGTGAAAAAGTATTTGCCCCGTTTCAGATTTTCTCTATTTTTGCATATTTTTTATACTGAATGTTATCAGATTTTCAACCAAAACCTTCTATTAGATAAAGGGAACCTGAGTTTATATACTTATTTTATTTATTTAATTAACAAAGTTTTGCAACACCCAATTCCTCTGTGTGAAAAAGTAATTGCCCCCTTACACTCAATAACTGGTTGTGCCACCTTTAGCTGCAATGACTGCAACCAAATGCTTCCTGTAGTTGTTGTTCAGTCTCTCACATTGCTGTGGAGAAATTTCGGCCCACTCTTGATGCAGAACTGCTTTAACTCGACATTTGTGGGTTTTCAAGCATGAACTGCTCGTTTCAAAGCCTGTCACAACATCTCAATTGGGATTAGGTCTGGACTTTCACTAGGCCATTCCAAAACTTCAAATTTGTTGCTTTTTAACCATTGTGATGTAGACTTGATTGTGTGTTTTGGATCATTTTCTTGCTGCATGACCCTGCTGTGCTTCAGCTTCAGCTCAAATATGGATGGCCTGACATTCACCTGTAGATTTCTCTGATACAGAGCAGAATTCATGGTTCCTTCTAATAAGGCAAGTCGTCCAGGTCCTGAGGCAGCAAACCATCCCCAAACCATCACACTATCACCACCATGCTTGACCTTTGGTATGAGGTTCTTACTGTAGAATGCAGTGTTTGGTTTTCACGAGACATAATGGGGACCATCTCGTCCAGAAAGTTGACTCAACTTTGCCAAAAAGCACCTGGCTGATCATCAAGACTATTGGAAGAATGTTCTATTGACAGATGAGTAAAAAGTATAACTTTTTGGACGACATGGGTTGTGAAAATTCAAATGCGCCGCAGGAAATTCAAATGAGCTTTGTGATTTACATAAATTCACGAAAAACCCGCAGTTATCTTTATCTCTCGGTCGCTCAAGCGCTAAAGCATCAGACAGAATACATTTCCTACTATTGTAGGTCCTACTACTGCGACATTCAAATGTACAAAAATGTATCTGAAATGCAGCCATACACATCAACAACTGTTGTTTTACATAGCTTAATAACACAATATATATTGTTCTCCACTACGACATACAAGTGTATCCGAAATGCAGGACCTAAACTATAGCCCACTGCAGCCTATGAAAATCTATTTCCCGTTAGAAATGATCACTTAAAAATATATATATATAATGAAATGCTACTGATGCAGGATTCTTTTACACCTGCGACGAAACTGGCCAAATTCAGATCCCTTCCAAATATGTCACCTTGAAACGGAGAAAGATTATGAGGGTTATTTTGTAAAGAGTGTTTCTGGAGTAAAAAGAAAAAAAAGGTTCCAAAAGGGTTTATCGGCTGTCCCCATAGGAGAACCCTTTTTTAGTTCCAGGAAGAAACCTTTTTGTTTCCATGTAGAACTATTTTGGGTTCCATGTAGAACCTTCTGTGGAAAGGGTTCTAAATGGAACCCAAAAAAGGGTTCTACTTGGAACCAAAATAGTTATACCTGGAATCAAAAAGTGTTCTTCAAATGGTTCTCCTATGGGGGCAGCCGAAGAACCCTTTTCGGTTCTAGATAGCACCTTTTTTTTTCTAAGAGTGTAGCTAGGTTTGTTAAAACTGAGACAAACTAAATCTCTGCAGCGTACCATCACCCCCCATTGATCCTGACGTACACTGAGACTGTTGTTTCATCTGTCCACAGAATCCTCAAAGACTCAGATAATGATCTCTCTCATCACGAACAGAGAGAGAAAACTCCTCCAAGAAAAACAACTCTGCTCCTTCTGTTGTCACTTCTTCTGAAAGCGTGGGATCAAAATGAATACTTGAGATGGGCTCTACAGAAGTTATCCCATTCAAGCCAAAAATAAAGTAGAAAAACAACTGTGTGTGTGTGTGCGGGTGTGTGTGCATTTGTGTGTGTGTGCAGCAAGAAACATACAGGAGGCAAGAAAATCCAAATTCTTTATAAATGAGGAACATGCTTATGGTAGGTCTCAGTGATTTACAGTGAAGCGCGGTCAAGCCATTTCCCAGGTCGTACGGCCCTTTGGGGAACCACTTAACCACTGTAACCTCATTAAACAATGGCCAGTAATATAGGAACAATCTAAGCTTCAGGTAACTGCCAAAATAAAGGAAATACTTGAGTAAATGAGGGATACAAAGTATATTGAAAGCAGGTACTTCCACACAGGTGTGGTTTTTGGAGTTAAATTAAGCAATTAACATCCCATCATGCATAGGGTCATTCATAAAAATGCCCAGTTGCTCATTATTTTGGCTACCATGGCTAGAAGAAGAGATCTCAGTGACTTTGAAAGAGGGCTTAAAGGGGTGGGGGTTAAAGTGTGTGTGTGTGTGTGTGTATGTGTGTGTGTCTCAGTCACCAGATCTCAACCCAATTGAACACTTATGGGAGATTCTGGAGCGGCACCTGAGACAGTGTTTTCCACCACCTTCAACAAAACAACAAATGATGGAATTTTCTCATGAATGGTGTCATGAAGCTGTTCTGGCGGCCGGTGGCCCAACGCCATCAAGACGCTTTATGTTAGTGTTTCCTTTATTTTGGCAGTTACCTGTATGTGATTTAGCCTTGGGCAGCCAGCGGCTAACGCTAAAGAGGATCTGCTCTGCAGCCTCAATTTCCTCTCCAGAAGGAGCACTTCAGCGATGTCACTCACTGTCTGAGTGATCCAAAAAACATCCAAACAAAGAATGTATCTAATGAACCACAAGGACAAACAGAGATGGAGAGAAAAACATGTTTTCACTTCCCTAGCTGCCACTACGCTACGTCACTACACCCATTACTAGGAGTGTTGTCATGGCATTGATGGGGACTGATGGATAGATAATTGGAATGTTGTTTGTGTGGTAGGTCAGAGCGACATTGATGATTTAGACCATTTGAGCCAGAAGCGATGTGGCATGTCACTGCGACATCATCATGCCCCTCTCTCTTTTTATCCCCTCAGTGAACTCTGTCCCTCTCTCGCCCCCTCAATCCTTCTCCTCTCTCGACTCGAGCCTTTCCACTCTCCTCTCTCTTTCCCGCTCTTTTCACACTTCCCTTTTTACTCTGCTGACCTCTCTCTCCACTTTCCTTCCTCTCTCCTGACCTCTATCCCCCTTCTCTCCTGACCTCTATCCCCCTCCTCTCTCCTGACCTCTATCCCCTTCCTCTCCTGACCTCTATCCCCTTCCTCTGTCCTGACCTCTATCCCCCTCCTCTCTCCTGATCTCTATCCCCCTCCTCTCTCCTGACCTCTATCCCCCTTCTCTCCTGACTTCTATCCCCCTCCTCTCTCCTGACCTCTATCCCCTTCCTCTCCTGACCTCTATCCCCCTTCTCTCCTGACCTCTATCCCCCTTCTCTCCTGACTTCTATCCCCCTCCTCTCTCCTGACCTCTATCCCCCTCCTCTCTCCTGACCTCTATCCCCTTCCTCTCCTGACCTCTATCCCCCTTCTCTCTCCTGACCTCTATCCCCCTTCTCTCCTGACTTCTATCCCCCTCCTCTCCTGAACTCTATCCCCCTCCTCTCTCCTGACTCCTCTCTCCTGACCTCTATCCCCCTCCTCTCTCCTGACCTCTATCCCCCTTCTCTCCTGACTTCTATCCCCCTCCTCTCCTGACCTCTATCCCCCTCCTCTCTCCTGACCTCTATCCCCTTCCTCTCCTGACCTCTATCCCCCTTCTCTCTCCTGACCTCTATCCCCCTTATCTCCTGACTTCTATCCCCCTCCTCTCTCCTGACTCCTCTCTCCTGACCTCTATCCCCCTCCTCTCTCCTGACTCCTCTCTCCTGACCTCTATCCCCCTCCTCTCTCCTGACCTCTATCCCCTTCCTCTCCTGACCTCTATCCCCCTTCTCTCTCCTGACTCCTCTCTCCTGACCTCTATCCCCCTCCTCTCTCCTGACCTCTATCCCCCTTCTCTCCTGACTTCTATCCCCCTCCTCTCCTGAACTCTATCCCCCTCCTCTCTCCTGACCTCTATCCCCTTCCTCTCCTGACCTCTATCCCCCTCCTCTCTCCTGATCTCTATCCCCCTCCTCTCTCCTGACCTCTATCCCCCTCCTCTCTCCTGACCTCTATCCCCCTCCTCTCCTGAACTCTATCCCCCTCCTCTCTCCTGACTCCTCTCTCCTGACATCTATCCCCTCCTCTCTCCTGACCTCTATCCCCCTCCTCTGTCCTGACCTCTATCCCCTTCCTCTCCTGACCTCTATCCCCCTCCTCTCTCCTGACCTCTATCCCCTCCTCTCTCCTGACCTCTATCCCCCTCCTCTGTCCTGACCTCTATCCCCTTCCTCTCCTGACCTCTATCCCCCTCCTCTCTCCTGACCTCTATCCCCCTCCTCTCTCCTGATCTCTATCCCCTTCCTCTCTCCTGACCTCTATCCCCCTCCTCTCTCCTGATCTCTATCCCCTTCCTCTCTCCTGACCTCTATCCCCCTCCTCTCTCCTGATCTCTATCCCCTTCCTCTCCTGACCTCTATCCCCCTCCTCTCTCCTGAACTCTATCCCCCTCCTCTCTCCTGACCTCTATCCCCCTCCTCTCCTGACCTCTATCCCCTTCCTCTCCTGACCTCTATCCCCCTCCTCTCTCCTGACCTCTATCCCCCTCCTCTCTCCTGACCTCTATCCCCCTCCTCTCTCCTGACCTCTATCCCCCTCCTCTCTCCTGATCTCTATCCCCTTCCTCTCTCCTGACCTCTATCCCCCTCCTCTCTCCTGATCTCTATCCCCTTCCTCTCCTGACCTCTATCCCCCTCCTCTCTCCTGAACTCTATCCCCCTCCTCTCTCCTGACCTCTATCCCCCTCCTCTCCTGACCTCTATCCCCTTCCTCTCCTGACCTCTATCCCTCTCCTCTCTCCTGACCTCTATCCCCCTCCTCTCTCCTGACCTCTATCCCCCTCCTCTCTCCTGACCTCTATCCCCCTCCTCTCTCCTGACCTCTATCCCCCTTCTCTCCTGACCTCTATCCCCCTCCTCTCTCCTGACCTCTATCCCGCTCCTCTCTCCTGACCTCTATCCCCCTCCTCTCTCCTGACCTCTATCCCCCTCCTCTCTCCTGACCTCTATCCCCCTCCTCTCTCCTGACCTCTATCCCCCTCCTCTCTCCTGACCTCTATCCCCCTCCTCTCTCCTGACCTCTATCCAAATCAAATCAAATCAAAATGTATTTGTCACATACACGTGTTTAGCAGATGGTATAGTGGGTGTAGCAAAATGCTTGTGCTTCTAGCTCCGACAGTGCAGTAATATCTAACAAGTAATATCTAACAATTTCACAACATATACCCAATACACACAACACTAGTAAGGAATGGGATTTAAGAATATATACATATATGGACAAGCAATGACAGAGCGGCATGGACTAAGATACAGTAGAATATTATTGAATAGAATGCAGTATATACAGTTGAAGTCGGAAGTTTACATACACCTTAGCCAAATACATTTAAACTCAGTTTTTCACAATTCCTGACATTTAATCCTAGTAAAAATTCCCTGTCTTAGGTCAGATAGGATCACCACTTTATTTCAAGAATGTGAAATGTCAGAATAATAGTAGAGAGAATGATTTATTTTAGCTTCTATTTATTTCATCACATTCCCTGTGGGTCAGAAGTTTACATACACTCAATTAGTATTAGCAGGGGCGGTGTGTTCATTAGGGCGATATGGGCGACGCACTGCCAAACGGGAAAAGGAAGGGATTTTTTTTCTAATCAATTATATCACGGCAACAGTAGTTATCAGTGTTCTAATCTAGACGTCTGATCTGCCACTAAATGTCCAATCAGGCTAAAGTCGTGCTTCAAATGGCCCCGCCCGTTTTGGGGCGATTTCAGTCAGGTTGAAAATCGCCCCAGAAGTCTCTCATAGACTCTCATGTAAAATCTTTTTTTTTTCAAATATCAGAGCTTTCAATACAATCTCTATGGGTTCCGGGAGGGCTTGCACTTACTCGCTTTCGTCATACGTAACATAACCATGAACATAACTAAGAAAAGAGCGGGTAGCAGCGTCAATCAATTCACGTACTACTGTCAAGATGGCTAGCGTTCAGTGCAACTCGATTGTCTCTTTGAAAGAAGTTCCTTTTTGTCGGCGAACAAATCAAGATAAATTGGCAACGAAACAATTAGGACCTCCCAGACCAAATTTAATAATTCAACAGGTTTCTACTAAAGGGGGAAAGTCCTACACCCGAGGACTTTCCAAAAATTGGTACGAACGAAAAACCTGGCTAGCAGGCTGCGATGTAGCTAATGCAGTCTTCTGCTACCCCTGCTTACTCTTTCACCCTGAAGGCGGCACGGCAGACAGCACCGCTTGGACAGCGACTGGTGTAACGGACATGCACCATCTTTCAGAAAAGATTAAGAAACATGAGCTGTCAAAGACCCACATGGATAGCTGTTTGAGATTGTCTGCTTTGGGGAGAGTGAACATTGCCACTCAACTGGATGAGGGATACAGGCTAGCTGTCCGCCGCCACAACGATGAGGTTAGCAAGAACCGCCACATCCTCAGCCGGCTAATCCAGTGTGTGAAGTTTTGCGGAGTGTTTGAGTTAGCTTTGCGAGGCAAAGATGAAACTGAGGGCTCCACCAACCCTGGTATTTTTCTTGGACTTGTCAACTTTGTGGCACAATTAGATGAGGTGTTTGATGACCATCTTAAAAATGCTAAAGTTTTCAAGGGCACATCAAAGACCATTCAAAACGAGCTACTGGAGTGTATGCTAGCGGTCATGAGGGTACATATTGTGGAGGAGGTGAAGTCGGCGAACTTCGTAGCTATCCAAGCTGACGAGACCACGGACGTTTCTACACAGACACAGCTGGTGCTTGTGCTGAGGTACATAGATAGCAACCACAAAGTGCAGGAGCGCTTTTTTGAGTTCCTTCCCATCTCGGAATCAACCTCAGTCTCAATCGCCAGTGTGCTTTTGGAGAGACTGAACTGTCTTTTTGCCGACGACGAGAAAGTCAAACTCATTGCGCAAGCTTACGATGGAGCCAGTGTGATGAGGGGAGAGAAGGCTGGTGTGCAGCAAAAGGTGCGTGAGCATTTCAAGAATGCCCATTACGTGCATTGCTATGCGCATCAGCTGAATTTGATCATGCAGCAAGCTACTTCTCGCATCAAAAAAGTGAACATTTTCTTTTCCGATCTGAGCGGGATTGCAACTTTTTTTTCCCGGTCACCCAAACGCACCAGCATTCTTGACCAGACTGTTGCACGAAGACTGCCCAGACCTTCATCCACACGGTGGAACTTCAACAGCAGAGTCGTGAACACTGTCTACGAGAATCGAGACGACCTCATAGAATGTTTTGAAGCCATCCGGACGGGTTCATTGGGTTCATTTGACCAGCCCACCGTGAGAGAGGCATCTGGCTACGTGAGGATGCTACATGATGAAGATTTTATTTTTTTCCTGGGGCTTTTTCACAAAATCATGCCCCACGTCGACATTCTGTACCAGAAGCTACAGAAGAAGGACATCGATGCTGTCTTCATCAAACGTGCCCTCGACAGCTTCACAAGCAGTGTGCAGGCCATAAGGTAAGATTAAACAATATCATTCGATCTTTCTCAAAGCAGAGCTTTATTTGAAAATGTATGCATGAAAGGAGACTGCATTTGTGTTTGAAATTACATTATTCTCATTATATATGGCCAGTGGTGTAATCTAGCTTATTTTATATACTATGTGTACTGTACAGTGGTGCTCATAAGTGTATGAACACATTCTAAAGTTGACTAAAAAGAGGAATAAAAAAATAAAAAAATCATATTTTGGAAATTGATCTTAATGACTTAATTAAAAAAGTTGGAAAATCCAACCTTTAAGGACACCAATTTTCTTTTCTTTTTTATTCCTCTTTTTAGTCAACTTTAGCATGGGCTCATAAGCTTATGAGCACCACTGTATACTGTGCTGAACATCCAGGCTATGTGAGACACAAAGGCTAACTTAAACACTAAATACTTTATGCATCCCTGCCCATTTTAAGTGGAACTGAAGTATTTGTACTATACATGGATACATTGCATATACCTGTGCATCACATAGACAACAATACTGTACAAAGCCAACACACACATTGGTCTGTTTGCCTTCAGGGACTCCTCTCAACAACAGCTGCAAGAAGCAACAGGAGCCAAAAGACCCAGAACAGCTTTGAGAGAAGAGGAGAAGCAGAGGCTGTCTGAAGAGGTCTGCAACACCATCCTGGATCACACCAAAGAAAGGTTCTCTTTCTCTGGCCACCTTGTGAGTGCTACCTTACTGCAAGCAGACATGTTTGAAAGGTACTGCCATTCATTTCCTGATGAGGCTCTGAATGCCACTGTGAATGCATACCCCATGCTGAGCAAGGCAAAGCTCAAGACAGAACTATCTCTGATCTATGAGAATCCTGAATTCAAGGGCTGCTGTGGTGCACTGGCACTGTACCAGGTTCTCATGAGCTACAACCTCCAGGAGACGTTCTCTGAGACTGTGACTCTGTTGAACATCCTCATAACTACTCCCATGACAACAGCTGAAGCTGAGAGATGTTTCTCAACTTTGACACGAGTTAAGACATTCCTGCGAAATTCAATGGGCCAGGAACGTCTGAATGCACTGGCCATGCTTTCCATGGAGAGGGAACTAGTCCTCAGCATGCCTGATTTCAATGAGAAAGTCATTGACCGCTTTGCTGCATTGAAAGAGAGAAGAGAACAGTTTCAGTACAAGTCATGTAGCCTCTCTCTCTCTTTGTCCCTCCCTGTCTGTCTCTTTAACACACACACGCCCAAATCAGTTCACAGTTGATGTTGTTTAAAATAGTTATTTTTCATTTTAAAAAAAGTTAAAAATAAAAAAAAATCTGTTAATGTTCATTTTTACAAATCTATACAATTGGCCAGAATATGGTTGTTCATATTTACAAATCTATACAATTGGCCAGAATATGGTTGTTCATTTTTACAAAGCCATACAGATAGCTGTGTTTACCTTTTCTATAAATTATTTTCAAATTCTGTTTTCAGGCAAAATGTCTATCACTGTTCATTTTCACAAATCTATACAAGAGGGCAGAATATGGAAGTCTATAAAAAATTCTTATTACCTATAACTTGCATCAATGTTTTCAGTAGCCTCTATCAAAAGCTCCTGCTTGCTTGTTGTGAATTATGCTCAGGTGCACATATTTCCAATTCAACCATGAGGCCTTTTTTAAGCAAGTAATGTGTATATCAGTATTGACTTATATGCTGCCCCTGTCTTCATGTTGTTGCTGGACATATATTTAAAAAAATGTGTGTAGGTCACCTAAATCATCAGAAAAATTGCCCCCCCTGAGAATTTTTTCAGGAGCCGCCACTGAGTATTAGGTAGCATTGGACAATCGTTTCGGGTAGCCTTCCACAAGCTTCCCACAATAAGTTGGGTGAATTTTGGCCCATTCCTCCTGACAGAGCTGTTGTAACTGATTCAGGTTTGTAGGCCTCCTTGCTCGCACATACTTTTTCAGTTCTGCCCACAAATGTTCTATAAGATTGAGGTCAGGGCTTTGTGATGGCCACTCCAATACCTTGACTTTATTGTCCTTAAGTCATTTTGCCACAACTTTGGATGTATGCTTGGGGTCATTGTCCATTTGGAAGACCCATTTGCGACCAAGCTTTAACTTCCTGACTGATGTCTTGAGATGTTGCTTCAATATATCCACATAATTTTCCTTCCTCATGATGCCATCTATTTTGTGAAGTGCACCAGTCCCTCCTGCAGCAAAGCACCCCCACAGCATGATGCTGCCACCCCCGTGCTTCACGGTTGGGATGGTGTTCTTCGGCTTGCAAGCCTTCCCCTTTTTCCTCCAAACATAACGATGGTCATTATGGCCAAACAGTTCTATTTTTGTTTTCTTCAGACCAGAGGACATTTCTCCAAAAAGTACGATCTTTGTCCCCATGTGCAGTTGCAAACCGTAGTCTGTCTTTTTTATGGCGGTTTTGGAGCAGTGGCTTCTTCCTTGCTGAGCGGCCTTTCAGGTTATGTCGATATAGGACTCGTTTTACTGTGGATATAGATACTTTTGTACCTGTTTCCTCCAGCATCTTCACAACGTCCTTTGCTGTTGTTGGGGATTGATTTGCACTTTTCGCACCAAAGTACATTCATCTCTAGGACACAGAACGCGTCTCCTTCCTGAGCGGTATGACGGCTGCGTGGTCCCATGGTGTTTATACTTGCGTACTATTGTTTGTACAGATGAACCTTCAGGCGTTTGGAAATTGCTCCCAAGGATGAACCAGACTTGTGGAGGTCTACAATTTTATTTCTGAGGTCTTGGCTGATTTCTTTTGATTTTCCCATGATGTCAAGCAAAGAGGCACTGAGTTTGATGGTAGGCCTTGAAATACATCCACAGGTACACCTCCAATTGACTCAAATTATGTCAATTAACCTATCAGAAGCTTCTAAAGCCATGACATCATTTTCTGGAATTTTCCAAGCTGTTTAAAGGCACAGTCAACTTAGTGTATGTAAACTTCTGACCCACTGGAATTGTGATACAGTGAATTATAAGTGAAATAATCTGTCTGTAAACAATTGTTGGAAAAATTACTTATGTCATGCACAAAACTATAGTTTGTTAACAAGACATTTGTGGAGTGGTTGAAAAACAAGTTTTAATGACTCCATCCTAAGTGTAAGTAAACTTCCGACTTCAACTGTACATATGAGATGAGTAGTGCAAGATATGTAAACATTATTAAAGTGACTAGTGTTCCATTTCTTAAAGTGGCCAGTGATTTCTATAGGCAGCAGAAGCCTCTAATGTGCTAGTGATGGCTATTTAACAGTTAGATGGCCTTGAGATAGCTGTTTTTAATTCTCTCGGTCCCAGCTATGATGCACCTGTACTGACCTCGCCTTCTGGATGATAGCGGGGTGAACAGGCAGTGGCTCGGGTGGTTGATGTCCTTGATGATCTTTTTGGCCTTCCTGTGACATCGGGTGCTGTATGTGTCTTGTGGGCGGTGCAGTTGCCGTACCAGGCGGTGATACAGCCCGACAGGATGCTCTCAATTGTGCATTTGTAAAAGTTTGTGAGGGTTTTAGGTGCTAAGCCTAATTTCTTCAGCCTCCTGAGGTTGAATAGGCTCTGTTGCGCCTTCTTCACCACACTGTCTGCGTGGGTGTGTACGCCAAGGAACTTGAAGCTTTCCACCTTCTCCACTGCCGTCCCGTCGATGTGGATAGGGGGGTGCAACCTCTGCTGTTTCCTGAAGTCCACGATCATCTCCTTTGTTTTGTTGATGTTGAGTGAGAGGTTATTTTCCTGGCACCACACTCCCAGAGCCCTCACCTCCTCCATGTAGGCGGTCTCGTCATTGTTGGTAATCAAGCCTACTACTGTTGTGTTGTCTGCAAACTTGATGATTGAGTTGGAGGCGTGCTTGGCCATGCAGTCATGGGTGAACAGGGAGTACAGGAGGGGGCTGAGAACGCACCCTTGTGGGGCCCCAGTGTTGAGGATCAGCGAAGTGGAGATGTTGTTTCCTACCTTCACCACCTGGGGGCGGCCCGTCAGGAAGTCCAGGACCCAGTTGCACAGGGCGGGGTTCAGACCCAGGGCCTCGAGCTTAATGATGAGCTTGGAGGGTACTATGGTGTTGAATGCTGAGCTATAGTCAATGAACAGCATTCTTACATAGGTATTCCTCTTGTCCAGATGGGATAGGGCAGTGTGCAGTGTGATGGCGATTGCATCGTCTGTGGATCTATTGGGGCGGTAAGCAAATTGAAGTGGGTCTAGGGTGACAGGTAAGGTAGAGGTGATATGATCCTTGACTAGTCTCTCAAAGGACTTCCGAGTAGCACCCAAGTGGCTCCCGAGTGGCACAGTGGTCTAAGGCACTGCATCACAGTGATAGCTGTGCCACTAGAGATCCTGGTTCGAATCCAGGCTCTGTCGTAGCCGGCCGCGACCGGGAGACCCATGGGGCGGCGCACAATTGGTCCAGGGTAGGGGAGGGAATGGCCGGCAGGGATGTAGCTCAGTTGGTAGAGCATGTCGTTTGCAACGGCAGGGTTGTGGGTTCGATTCCCATGGGGGGCCAGTATGAAAAAAAAATATGAAAAAAAAAAAATGTATGCACTTACTAACTGTAAGTCGCTCTGGATAAGAGCGTCTGCTAAATGACTGAAATGTAAATGTAATGATGACAGAGGTGAGTGCTACAGGGCGATAGTCATTTAGTTCAGTTACCTTTGCTTTCTTGGGTACAGGAACAATGGTGGCCATCTTGAAGCATGTGGGAAAAGCCGACTGGGAAAGGGAGAGATTGAATATGTCCAGCCAGCTGGTCTGCGCATGCTCTGAGGACGCGGCTAGGGATGCGGTCTGGGCCAGCAGCCTTGCGGGGGTTAACATGCTTAAATGTCTTAATCACGTCGGCCATGGAGAAGGAGAGGCCACAGTCCTTGGTAGTGGGCCTCATCAGTGGCACTGTGTTATCCTCAAAGCGGGCGAAGAAGGTGTTTAGCTTGTCTGGAAGCGAGACGTCGGCGATGTGGCTGGTTTTCCTTTTGTAGTCCGTGATTGTTTGTTTTGTTTTGTTTTAGTCATTTAGCAGACGCTCTTATCCAGAGCGACTTACAGGAGCAATTAGGGTTAAGTGCCTTGCTTAAGGGCACATCGACAGATTTTTCACCTAGTCGGCTCGGGGATTAGAACCAGCGACCTTTCGGTTACTGGCACAACGCTCTTACCCACTAAGCTACCTGCCGCCCATTGTCTGTAGACCTTGCCACATACGTCTCGTGTCTGAGCCGTTGAATTGCGACTCCACTTTGTCTCTATACTGATGTTTTGCCAGTTTAATTGCCTTGCGGAGTGAGTAGCTACACTGTTTGTATTCTGCCATATTCCCAGTCACCGTGCCATGGTTGAATGCGGTGGTTCGCGCTTTCAGATTTGCGCGAATGCTGCCATCAATCCCCCTCCTCTCTATTGACCTCTATCCCCCTCCTCTCTCCTGACCTCTATCCCCCTCCTCTCTCCTGACCCTCTATCCCCCCTCCTCTCTCCTGACAACCCCCCCCCCCCCCCCTCCTCTCTGCTGGGAACAGAGCCAGTCAATTATTACTGCAGCACGTTAAGCCCGGGGCCACACCCCTCTCTCCGCCGTGTCACATTCCCATGGCCACCAACGCCAAGCGACCAACCGAACGACTGGGCCAACCAGCCACAATGCTCTATCATCTTTTTCCATGGGACGTACTGACTAATCTGTCTAAATCCAGCCCAGGGCTCAAACTGTACTAAGTAGATTGGTTTCTCTCCAGTTTTTGTCCAACAGAGTTTGCTGGAAGCTGCAGAACAGAGTCTCTGGAGACAAAACAGTAAATATATAGGACAGGACAGATTTATACAGAGTGACGGATGATGTCTGCTTAGAAGGTAAACGTCAAGTTGGCCCCAAAAGCTCTGTCTCTAGACGTGGTGGGGGTGGGGTGTTTTTCAATGTAAACAGACAGTATTAGGTCTAAGGGGAGTTTATTACAATACTGTTAAAAGCAGAGTGAATTCCATAGTCTTTAATTATGTTAAGATCAGAGAATACGGGAAATAAAAGGAAGAGCCATGCATATAGATGAGCTTGCTAAACTATATTGTCAGCATTAGGGACTTCTAGTAGAACAATACCATTAATGTCCTCCCATCCTGTAAACTGGTGAATTTGTATAAGGAAAGGTCATTGAGTCAGCGTGATAAAAACAACCTCAAGCCAACTTTGCTTTTATGGGCAAACCCCACAAAGTATTTTTCATCTGTCAAAAAGATCCGGTCTTAGTATGACTCCCCGATAAAATAAAGGTTAAATAAATAAAATAAAGAAATGTCAGTTAGACTAACTTTGATAAATGAAGGTCCTGCCGCCTCTGACCACCCCATCCCTATCTCTGGTGAACTCTGCCACACACACACACACACACACACACACACACACACACACACACACACACACACACACACACACACACACACACACACACACACACACACACACACACACACACACATACACACACACACACACACCAACCCATCCCCACACACACACTGACCCATCCCCACACACACAACAACCCAATTACCTCCTAAACTCCTCTCCCCAACCAGCGAAACACACCCACCTCCACCATGCAGGTGTAGTCGGACCCATCAAACCCCTCCACTCACCTCCACCATGCAGGTGTAGTCAGACCCATCAAACCCCTCCACTCACCTCCACCATGCAGGTGTAGTCAGACCCATCAAACCCCTCCACTCACCTCCACCATGCAGGTGTAGTCGGACCCATCAAACCCCTCCACTCACCTCCACCATGCAGGTGTAGTCAGACCCATCAAACCCCTCCACTCACCTCCACCATGCAGGTGTAGTCGGACCCATCAAACCCCTCCACTCACCTCCACCATGCAGGTGTAGTCGCAGCCATCGAGCAGGGTGACCTTGCACTGCATGTTCCTATAGCTGCGGACGCTCCGTCCTCCACCGGGGGACCTGGACAGCTTACTGGTGGATGACCTGTACGAGGCCCTGTCCTCCTCCACCTGCGATGGCTCCAGCTGATTCCCCTGTGGGACCACGCCTCCCTCCGCTCCCTCACCGTTCTGGACAGGGGGGGGTTTACGTTTTAACACAGCACCGTGATGGGAATGTTAAAGTGGTATGATTATGATATTATGTTTGTTTTGGACCAAACAGGTTGTTACACGAATGGTCAAGTGGAATAAATAGTTGGTGGGCAAGATGAATCTGACGGGAATGTTAAGAGAAAATATTTGGAGACTTGTTTATTATCGTGTGGCTGTTTGATATTGTATCAAACGTTTCTGTGATTCAGCCATTTAAATCGAATATAAAGCCTTTTCCTAATTCACTTCCTGTATGACGATGACGGTGCATATTTTGTGGGTGTGGCTAACCTGCTGCTTCCTGACGGGCGTGCTGTGGGCGGCGGCCAGGGGGAAAGAGTCCACCTCCAGGTGTGAAGCCGCACTGGCCTCCTGATGGTCCGCGCTAGATTCTGAATTTGGTTCTGTCGTCATGGCGATTCACCCTACAACACAGGAAATAAATACACACAACATGAGATGGGAGAATTTGGACTGAGACTGAAAAAATAAGTCAAATTCAACACAAGACAACAGGTCCAATACATGCCCTTATACATGTGCACATGTCCAACTACAACTCAAATCTAACTAATTTAAAAGGATACGCTATAATAATACACTCCCTGAATACTTTGTGCATAGCTTCAAAATGACAGCTTACACTCTTAGTATAGGAGAACCCTTTTTAGAACCCTTTTTGGTTCCAGGTAGAACCCTTTTGGTTCCAAGTAGAACCCTTTCGGGTTCCATATATAAACCTTTCCACAGAGGGTTCTACCTGGAACCAAAAAGGGTTCTACCTGGAACCAAAAAGGATTCTCCTATGGGGACAGCCGAAGAACCCTTTTGGAAACCTTTTTTCTAAGAGTGTACTGCAATGCAGGGATATTATCATATTTACAACCACCCCATCGTCCATCTGAAGAGCACTTCCTTATATGTGTCAAAAGATTAATATGGGATCAATCAAGAATAACCTGCATAGCAATTAAGTACAATTCCTCACTGCCAACGCCAAACATACCTAGGGCAACTGCCATGATAAGAAACACTTGATGTGAAAGTCAGCATTGATTTGACTACTGATGTATTTGACATAGCTTCAAGGTTGAAACAGAGGTGACACTACAGTCCTTCTCTCCATAATAAGCTTATTTGAGACAGCAGTGATTCAACTGTGATTAAATGATTGAAGAGTTGTGAGAAACTCACAGTCGTCCCCACATTAATATATCTCAATGTCTCATTGTAACAGTCCATCAGTTTTCCCCAAGTGCCTTTCAAATTGAAATAAAGTAAAGTGTAACTGGCAACTACAGCAGTCTAGTACAATTTACAGCACTATATTTTGATACGCAAAATGATGGCTCCCATTTCCCATCAGCAAATCATAAAAGGACTTAGACTTTGTGCATATGGATTCCCCTGAGGACAACTACTGGTCAAATAACTACTGGTCAAATATATTCAGCTGTCTTAAAGGACAAAGTAAGGTAAAAATATAAAATGCTTCTTTACAAAAACAAAACAAGAAAACACTACACTCCATTTCAGTTAATTTGCTCATCATTTGACACCATATCAACAACCTATTATAATCTAATAATTCCTACGTGCTAACTCCACATTAATCACTGTGAATATGTATTAATGTCATTAATGACGTATCCATGCTGTAATGAATCTGTGATACATCCTAGTAGTAAGGAAACGGAAACGTTAGTATGTCAACTTTAGCCTGCATGGCTGGAGGTGTTTGGCCGGAGTAGTGTGGCCTTCACACACACACACGCGCTCTAGTTCCACCAGTGTTTACTCCACAACATGGGACAGAAATATACAATTCAAACCATTTCTCTTAACTCCCGGATGTTTTCCAAATGATCCCACGATGAACCAAATATTTTAGTTTTTTACTCAGTTTCAACAAATATTTTAGTCACAGTGTCAAATATCAGACAGGCCCAGGTACATACTGTTTTCCTGTTTTGTTAAAGTTGAGGTGAAGACACTCACACACAATCACACACACACACACACATTTGCATGTACTTAAACACAGACACGCACATAAACATGCACATGCACATGCACACACACAGAAACATTAAAGGTAAAAATGCTGATGCATGCACACACCCCCAACCACCCAGTGCCACTACAACCCATGGCAGCCAGAGTATACAGGGTTCAGATATGGACCACACCCCATCAGCTACTACTGAAACAGGCAGTTACGAGCCATGTGCTTTACTGAGGAACCAAGTCAATGTTGCACTCAAGTTGTTTAACATTTTACGAAAACAAACTCTCAGCAACATGTCATGAACTGGCGTTGAACTCACTGCGTTCATTTCATAATGCATTAATTCAATTAATGCTCACCATTGCAAAACTATAGACACTACAAAGACTGTGAGGTCCACCCAGCTACACATCCCCTAGAGACAGTCATTTGAGAGCATTTCATTCCTCCTCATTCAACAGCAGGCTTACCCTAGCGGGGTTTGAAATGGGCTCTGTGGGCCGTAAGCCTGTGGAACATTCCCTTGGTTTAATCGACTATCTCTAATATAGGTCATTGTGCACTGTTGGCCAGGCAGAATGATGTCACACCATAAGCTCTCCCTCTGTTTATTCCAACCAAACAGGTGACAGATTAGAGGAAGCCAGCTAGAAGGACCCCGTTGGCACGGAAACCATTGGTAGGCAATAAAAACGCCAAAACCAAATACCAATCTCCAAAATGACTTTTAGTGTTTTTTCATATCGGAGATTCAGGACAAAGCTAATGGAAAAGCTGGAAGAGAAGGGACCTAGACTGGCTATGCCAAGAGGCGACATGAGTATGCCTGTGCAAATTAAAACGAAATGCTAGAGAAATATGCTAATTTCTGATTTAGATTAGAACACAGGCCTAATGCAAATTATAATCAACAATGCCTGGATAGAAATTAGAACAATGTAACTTTGCGGTGAGATTCTGGCCAAAACACATTAGCATTGATTTGTAAAGATGCTCTACCTGCCAGTGTGGATGTAATCAGATATTAGCATACAAATCACACAGCCTAATGCTAAAAATGCTCATAAGAATATGATCAATTTTTCTTTTTACTAGACAACGTTTCCCTGACATGCATAACCTTAGCTTCATTAGTCTAACGATGACTGCAAATATTGTATAATCTATTCCAATTTACATATAGAGAAAGAATGTGTCTTTTCTTGAAAACAATAAGCATATTTCTCCCTCTGAACATGACAGAAAATAGTCCATTGCCAAGGCGAAGGACTAAATGCCAGGGGATAATTCAAAGAGGTAAAAAGACTGTCCTTGAGCGGATAGAAGCTAATAGAATTGACGGCCACATTAAACCAGGGCATTAGACTTTGAAATGAACCGCTCCCAAATGTGGCCTGTTGTTTTGTGCTGATGGGGAATGGATATCTCTCCAAGGGTAAAAGTGGGGAGTAGAACATCATTTTTTGGTAACACTTTACAAATACGTTACCTTTATAAAGGGTTTTTAATTAGTTTATTGACTGTCAATCAAACACGTTTTACTCCTTGGCTACAACTGTGAGATGAGGAAGGACAGATGAGAAAATAGATTACCCAAAAGCTCCTGCCAATGACACCAAAGAGAAACAAACAGGGAGCATAGAGAGCGGAGACGCTTGTTGTCAGATGAGGCATGGATGAGGAGAGAGTAATGGACTAGAGATACGATAAAGCCATGCGCTCTCACTAATCTGGAGGATTTCTCTTGATGAGTAGAAACTCTGTTGCCCCCCTCCCCAACACGCCCAGCTACAGCAACATAATCATATTCATCTGCTGTAGAAGTAGTGATGAGTCTGCTGTAGAAGTAGTGATGAGTCTGCTGTAGAAGTAGTGATGAGTCTGCTGTAGAAGTAGTGATGAGTCTGCTGTAGAAGTAGTGATGAGTCTGCTGTAGAAGTAGTGATGAGTCTGCTGTAGAAGTAGTGATGAGTCTGCTGTAGAAGTAGTGATGAGTCTGCTGTAGAAGTAGTGATGAGTCTGTATTATGAATCTACTATAGGAGTAGTGATGAGTCTGCTGTAGGAGTAATGATGAGTCTGCTGTAGAAGTAGTGATGAGTCTGCTGTAGAAGTAGTGATGAGTCTGTATTATGAATCTACTATAGGAGTAGTGATGAGTCTGCTGTAGGAGTAATGATGAGTCTGTATTATTCATAATAATAATAATAATATGCCATTTAGCAGACGCTTTTTTGACTTACAGTCATGCGTGCATACATTTTTGTGTATGGGTGGTCCCGGGGATCGAACCCACTACCTTGGCGTTACAAGCGCCGTGCTCTACCAGCTGAGCTACAGAGGACCACATTCATCATACAGTATGTTCCCCACTCATCCCATGACTCATGTCTAATGGGTCACTGGCTGGTTAACTCATCCAGGCCCAGAAAGACTCGACACTGCTTCACCACCAAGCAAGCCCTGTGAAGCAACAGCCAGCAACTCTACAGACCCTCTCTAATGTAATCGGGGAACTGTGGTTAATAGAAATGCTATGTGTTATACACTACATGGCCAAAAGTATGTGCTCGTCAAACATCTCATTCCAAAATCATGGGCATTAATATGGAGTTGGTCCCTCCTTTGCTGCTATAACAGCCTCCACTCTTCTGGGAAGGCTTTCCCCTAGATGTTGGAACATTGCTGCGGGGACTTGCTTCCATTCAGCCACAAGAGCATTAGTGAGGTTGTGCACTGATGTTGGGCGATTAGGCATGGCTTGCGGTCGGAGTTCCAATTCATCCCAAAGGTTTTCGATGGGGTTGAGGTCAGGGCTCTGTGCAGGGCAGTCAAGTTCTTCCACACAGATCTCAACAAACCATTTCTGTTTGGCCTTCACATTGTGCACGGGGGCATTGTCATGCTGAAACAGGAAAGGGCCTTCCCCAAACTGTTGCCACATAGTTGGAAGCACAGAATCGTCTAGAATGTCATTGTATGCTGTAGTGTTAAGATTTCCCTTCATTGGAACTAAGGGGCCTAGCCCGAACCATTAAAAACAGCCCCAGACCATTATTCCTCCTCCACCAAACTTTACAGTTGGCACTATGCATTGGTGCAGGTAGCGTTCTCCTGGCATCCGCCAAACCTAGATTTGTCTGTCGGACTGCCAGTTGGTGAAGCATGATTCATCACTCCAGGGAACGCGTTTCCACTGCTCCAGAGTCCAATGGCGGTGAGCTTTACACCACTCCAGCCGACGCTTGGTATTGCGCATGGTGATCTTAGGCTTGTGTACGGCTGCTGGGCCATGGAAACCCATTTCATGAAGCTCCCGACGAACAGTTATTGTGCTGACGTTGCTTCCAGAGGCAGTTTGGAACTCGGAAGTGAATGTTGCAACTGAGGACAGACGATTTTTACACGCTACGCACTTCAGCAGTCGCCGGTCCCGTTCTGTGAGCTTGTGTGTCCTATCACTTCGCGGCTGAGCTGTTGATGCTCCTAGACGTTTCTACTTCACAATAACAGCACTTACAGTTGACTGGGGCAGCTTTAGCGGTGCAGAAATTTGACGAAATGACTTGTTGGAAAGGTGGCATCCTATAACGGTGCCACGTTGACAGTCACTGAGCTCTTCAGTACGGGCCATTCTACTGCCAATGTTTGTCTATGGAGATTGCATGGCTGTGTGCTCGATTTTATACACCTGTCAGCAACGGGTGTGGCTGAAATAGCCGAATCCACTAATTTGAAGGCGTGTCCACATACTTTTCTATATATAGTCTTTATAGCCATACTGAAAATTGGACTTAGCCAGTTCAATCTCTCACTTTTACCAGTCTTAACTGGACGGTTTTGTTGGAGCCCATCGTTATATTCTTATTTTTAACCAATGGGTAGGCTTTTTCCTCACTGCCAGAGTGTAGAATTTAAAAGAGATTCCTAGAGGCCTGTGGGTAAGAATCAGTGATACAATGGCCATTGTCCATACTAGCATACCATGCACACTTGGAATAAGCAATGTATTGGGCTTGCATTCTAAGTTATATGCCAGTGCTGTTATTGGAACAGACCAAGTTATGTTTCATTGCGAAAGGTCCACTGTTGTATTGGAACAGAGCCTGCTGTGTAGTGTATGTGATTTAAATAATTGAAATCATTTGGTGTTTGAATTGGGAATGACTCTGAGCACTTGCTGTTTCAAGCTGGTCGGTCTCTTGAACAGGTTGACTCCGATAAAACAGTGAGCCACAATCATCTCCCTCTCCTGTCAAACTTGTTTGATGTTTGCCTCTGCCTCAGTGTGATGCTATCTTTGTTTGGGGAACTATAGAGTTGATTTTGCTTTACGGAGACTAAACACGACCAGGGTCAAAGAGGGCGAGAGACACAGCAGCCCAGATATGAAAGGATAATAAGAGAGGGAGGGGCCAGGGAGGGAGATAACGTTTGAGCGAGTTTGAGATAGAGCGAGTGAGTGAGATAGAGAAGAATAAAGCTTACAAACGCTGAGGACAATCTCATCTCAATCGCGTTTTTACTCCATATCAAACAAATCCGGGCAAACAGGAAGAAGGCAACAGCTTGGTTTCCTTTCTTTTCCCTCCCCCTCTCGTTTCTTTCAGAAATCTAAAAATATCCCCCAGCATGCTCCGCTTCTCAGAGGCTGATGGGTAATGACAGGAGCCGCTACGAGCACTCCGCCAGAGGGGATGTTGGGAAATGCTCTGAGAGCCCCACTGACCCCTGGAGAGAGATAAATGGGGTGTGTCCCAATCCTTTAACATAGGTGGGCCTGTCCCAATCCTCTAGCATAAGATTGTCTTTCCCCATGTCACCTTTCTTCCATGGAGGGTCAGGGATTAAATCAGGCACTAAGAGTTAAAGAGATAGCGCAAGATTTTGCCAATTAAATTAGGGCTGGGCTATATGGCCCAAATATCATATCACTGTATTTAAAAAGAAAAGGACAGTATGACAGTATTTTATGTTTTTGAATAATACAAGTTCTACATTCTAAGTGATTTCAATGGGTCTTTATCCATTCTGATTGTTTTATACTGTTCAATTCAACTTCAACCCAAAATAATTTTCTGCATTTCCCGCACTCATTTGAGATAATTTTCACTCTGCCATGTAGGGCTGCACAAAATGAGAAAACAAGCGAGGCCTTATTTTTAACCAAATGTTGCAATTGCGATTTGTCTTCCGATTTAGAGCAAAACACTTCGGTGAACTGTTGGAATCATGGAAATAGAATGATTATTCAAATTCTATAGTTAGAATATAATAGTGGGCACTTTGAATATAGTGTTGTTTGACTTGACAATGAATGAAAATGCCAGGGAGGAGTTATTGTGACAGGTTAGCAACCAAAGTGTTGATAAGTGTTTCCTAGGAGACCCTATAATCTTTGGCTACATTGATTGTTTTCTCTTAGCTACTTCATGTAGCTAACATATTCATACTTCGCATATTCCTCTTTGATTTTGAAGATACTGTTGCACAAACAGCATGCTGATTTAGGTATACACCATCACTGGAATTATCAGACTGTATAGCTAATTGTGTTTGCTCTGACTCAGTACATTTATTAGCTAGCTAGCTAGCTAGCTAGCCAGCTAACTAGCATTTTAGCATTAGTGGCTAACAAGATTTAGGCCCAACTTGCTAAGAAAAGACAAACTAGCTGTTTGCAGATGTAAGAAACACAAATTAATAGTGTAATTATAGACAGCTAGTGGATTTATATTACGCAAAGTGAAAACAGCATCATTGTCATCAATATTGTTGCATGTGCTGTATTGACCATGCAGACTGAACGCAAGTGTCAGGTCGAGGAACAACAAATGCGCTCTTTGAGTGACAGGGGGCGGGGCTAGGTCTGTGTGGAAAGCGGCATGGAGAGAGAGAGAGAGATCGGAGAGAGATGACTCAAGTAGCGAAGTAAACTATAAAAATGGACGTTACACACACACATATCACATCTAACAAACCAAACATTCAAATACCGTTATACAAGGTGAAGTAAAAACCAAAACCGGTCCGTGCATCAATACCGGTATATCGTAAAATACGGTATACCGCCCTGCCCTAAATTAAGTCCTTTATTTGTATTTTTTTGCCAATTAAGCCCTTTTTCTACTAACCAGAGTCAGATGAACATGAATAAAACATTTATCTGTATATGAAGGAATTTTAAGGTAGTTCCATGAGCCATTGCTAACTAGCATTTAGAGCAATCACTGGGAGTCTACTGGTACAGCTAACAGATGGTATCCAAGGACCTTTAAGACTGTTAGGCTAGGAGCCCTATTCAATCAAACCCAGGTATGCCTTCCTTGTTTCTGACTGAACAGTGTAATGCACAAAAAAATACTACTAAGTAAAGAATGTTTAATTTACATAGTGTAAGTCAGGGGACTCCAACCTTTTCTAGCATGAGAGCTACTTTTTTTTAAATGAAACATGTCTTCCCGGGTCCTTGGTATACAAGAGATGTGTTTTCTGTCAATATACCTGGTAAAAGAATGGTTAATAAACAGTATTTGGTATGACAGGCCCCATAAAATGATATTTTGTGTTTTCCCAAATTCTGTTTCTCAGTTTTATTTTTCCTGGTTTGGGATTTTTGTCAGTTTTTTACTCTCAATATTACCAATTATTCATATAGGACAACGAAAATTGATGTTCTGAGTCCATGTCAATGCTTAAATCACTTCAGAAGACAATTTTTTAGGTCTGAAAACTAATGATTTTTTATGTAATTCCCCTTTAATTGTGCATCTAGCAGGAGAGGAATGTGTCTAGCCATGTTTCTGCTGTTAGGCCTATTGCTGCAGCACCTCATGGCTGAATTTGCTAATTGATATAAATAATCATGATATAGTTCTGTCAGGTAAGTCTTAAACATTTAATTGATAAGTCTTTCTGTCTACCCACAAGATGGTTATCATTAGCATTGCTAATTGGCTACATACGGATTGATAGAGAAAAGCGCGCACCAAACAGACAGGGTCAATATTGCTGGAAATGAATTGGCAGATATTGTGTTACGTTTGGCTTTAGTGGCTAACCAGGGGTGGGATCATGTTAATGTGGCTTTGATTGGGTGGAGCTTGGAGCTGGAGCCTGGAGCTTTATGTTTATGACAGTTTGTGAACACAAAAATATGCATGTACTTTCAGAATTGACTGGCGAGCTACTCATTGTTGGGCTGCGAGCTAATGGTAGCTTGCAATCTACCTGTTGGAGACGCCTGGTGTAAGTCAACTACTAAAAAATGCTTTCTCCCTGTTGCAAGGACATTCTTCTCTTCCCCTTATTACTACTGTAAGTTTAATGGAATAGGACCCTGGGTTCTAGGCTAATCTTAAAAGGATGGCCTCCATTCATAGCAAGAAAATTCCACTCTTGAGAAAATATGTTTTTTATGTGTTCATTACACTTTTTTATGTGTTCACTACTACTCAGTTATACAAGGTTTGCTGACATTGCTTCAGTCTAAATGATACTGTCCAATTACAACATACGTAAGATGCAGCACTGAAGAGATGTCATACAACATGTAGGCTACTGTGCACCACATTTCCATAAAATAGAATCACTATTGTTACACCGTGATAAAATGAGCCTGAAAAATAAATGACAAAGGGGGCCATTGCTGTGGCAGTTACTATAGCAGTTACTATGGCAGTTACTATGGCAGTTACTATGGCAGTTACTATAGCAGTTACTATGGCAGTTACTATGGTAGTTACTATGGTAGTTACTATAGCAGTTACTATAGCAGTTACTATGGCAGTTACTATGGTAGTTACTATAGCAGTTACTATAGCAGTTACTATAGCAGTTACTATGGTAGTTACTATGGTAGTTACTATAGCAGTTACTATAGCAGTTACTATAGCAGTTACTATAGCAGTTACTATAGCAGTTACTATGGCAGTTACTATGGTAGTTACTATAGCAGTTACTATAGCAGTTACTATAGCAGTTACTATAGCAGTTACTATGGTAGTTACTATAGCAGTTACTATGGTAGTTACTATAGCAGTTACTATGGTAGTTACTATAGCAGTTACTATAGCAGTTACTATAGCAGTTACTATGGCAGTTACTATAGCAGTTACTATAGCAGTTACTATGGCAGTTACTATGGTAGTTACTATGGTAGTTACTATAGCAGTTACTATAGCAGTTACTATAGCAGTTACTATGGTAGTTACTACAGCAGTTACTATAGCAGTTACTATAGCAGTTACTATGGTAGTTACTATAGCAGTTACTATAGCAGTTATTATGGTAGTTACTATAGCAGTTACTATAGCAGTTACTATGGCAGTTACTATAGCAGTTACTATAGCAGTTACTATAGCAGTTACTATAGCAGTTACTATAGCAGTTACTATGGCAGTTACTATAGCAGTTACTATAGCAGTTACTATAGCAGTTACTATGGTAGTTACTATAGCAGTTACTATAGCAGTTACTATAGCGGTTACTATAGCGGTTACTATGGTAGTTACTATGGCAGTTACTATGGTAGTTACTATAGCAGTTACTACAGCAGTTACTATAGCAGTTACTATGGTAGTTACTATAGCAGTTACTATGGTAGTTACTATGGCAGTTACTATAGCAGTTACTATAGCAGTTACTATGGTAGTTACTATAGCAGTTACTATAGCAGTTACTATAGCAGTTACTATAGCAGTTACTATGGTAGTTACTATGGTAGTTACTATGGCAGTTACTATAGCAGTTACTATGGCAGTTACTATGGTAGTTACTATGGTAGTTACTATAGCAGTTACTATAGCAGTTACTATGGCAGTTACTATGGTAGTTACTATAGCAGTTACTATAGCAGTTACTATAGCAGTTACTATGGTAGTTACTATGGTAGTTACTATAGCAGTTACTATAGCAGTTACTATAGCAGTTACTATAGCAGTTACTATAGCAGTTACTATGGCAGTTACTATGGTAGTTACTATAGCAGTTACTATAGCAGTTACTATAGCAGTTACTATAGCAGTTACTATGGTAGTTACTATAGCAGTTACTATGGTAGTTACTATAGCAGTTACTATGGTAGTTACTATAGCAGTTACTATAGCAGTTACTATAGCAGTTACTATGGCAGTTACTATAGCAGTTACTATAGCAGTTACTATGGCAGTTACTATGGTAGTTACTATGGTAGTTACTATAGCAGTTACTATAGCAGTTACTATAGCAGTTACTATGGTAGTTACTACAGCAGTTACTATAGCAGTTACTATAGCAGTTACTATAGCAGTTACTATGGTAGTTACTATAGCAGTTACTATAGCAGTTATTATGGTAGTTACTATAGCAGTTACTATAGCAGTTACTATGGCAGTTACTATAGCAGTTACTATAGCAGTTACTATAGCAGTTACTATAGCAGTTACTATAGCAGTTACTATGGCAGTTACTATAGCAGTTACTATAGCAGTTACTATAGCAGTTACTATGGTAGTTACTATAGCAGTTACTACAGCAGTTACTATAGCGGTTACTATAGCGGTTACTATGGTAGTTACTATGGCAGTTACTATGGTAGTTACTATAGCAGTTACTACAGCAGTTACTATAGCAGTTACTATGGTAGTTACTATAGCAGTTACTATGGTAGTTACTATGGCAGTTACTATAGCAGTTACTATAGCAGTTACTATGGTAGTTACTATAGCAGTTACTATAGCAGTTACTATAGCAGTTACTATAGCAGTTACTATGGTAGTTACTATGGTAGTTACTATGGTAGTTACTATAGCAGTTACTATAGCAGTTACTGTATCAGTTACTATAGCAGTTACTATAGCAGTTACTATAGCAGTTACTATGGCAGTTACTATGGCAGTTACTATAGCAGTTACTATAGCAGTTACTATAGCAGTTACTATAGCAGTTACTATGGTAGTTACTATGGTAGTTACTATAGCAGTTACTATAGCAGTTACTATAGCAGTTACTATAGCAGTTACTATAGCAGTTACTATGGCAGTTACTATGGTAGTTACTATAGCAGTTACTATAGCAGTTACTATGGTAGTTACTATAGCAGTTACTATGGCAGTTACTATGGTAGTTACTATAGCAGTTACTATAGCAGTTACTATGGTAGTTACTATAGCAGTTACTATAGCAGTTACTATGGCAGTTACTATAGCAGTTACTATGGCAGTTACTATAGCAGTTACTATGGCAGTTACTATAGCAGTTACTATGGTAGTTACTATAGCAGTTACTATAGCAGTTACTATAGCAGTTACTATGGCAGTTACTATGGTAGTTACTATAGCAGTTACTATGGTAGTTACTATGGCAGTTACTATGGTAGTTACTATAGCAGTTACTATAGCAGTTACTATAGCAGTTACTATGGTAGTTACTATGGCAGTTACTATGGTAGTTACTATGGCAGTTACTATGGTAGTTACTATAGCAGTTACTATGGTAGTTACTATGGTAGTTACTATGGTAGTTACTATAGCAGTTACTATAGCAGTTACTATAGCAGTTACTATAGCAGTTACTATAGCAGTTACTATAGCAGTTACTATGGCAGTTACTATGGTAATTACTATAGCAGTTACTATAGCAGTTACTATGGCAGTTACTATGGTAGTTACTATAGCAGTTACTATAGCAGTTACTATAGCAGTTACTATAGCAGTTACTATGGCAGTTACTATGGTAGTTACTATGGCAGTTACTATGGTAGTTACTATAGCATTTACTATGGTAGTTACTATAGCAGTTACTATAGCAGTTACTATAGCAGTTACTATAGCAGTTACTATGGCAGTTACTATAGCAGTTACTATAGCAGTTACTATAGCAGTTACTATGGCAGTTACTATAGCAGTTACTATGGTAGTTACTATAGCAGTTACTATGGTAGTTACTATAGCAGTTACTATGGCAGTTACTATGGTAGTTACTATAGCAGTTACTATGGTAGTTACTATAGCAGTTACTATGGTAGTTACTATGGTAGTTACTACAGCAGTTACTATGGCAGTTACTATGGTAGTTACTATAGCAGTTACTATAGCAGTTACTATGGCAGTTACTATGGTAGTTACTATAGCAGTTACTATGGCAGTTACTATGGTAGTTACTATAGCAGTTACTATAGCAGTTACTATGGCAGTTACTATGGCAGCGTTACAGATAGTCCAGGCTAAACAGAGGGGGCTGCAGCCCAATTTAGGGCCAGCACAGCAGTCTTCTGTTGGATTAATATTGCAACAGCAGAGTCAGACATTACTGCCGAACAAGAAAATAGAACAAACAAGAAAGATCACGTCACCCATGAAGGTCAGGAAATCCTTTCTGATACAAGGAAATTATAATCATAAAATGTTGTAAATGTAGGCCTACTTCATTTTTGCTACAAAAATCATGAAAATGTTACATTTCTCTACGTTCGTAGTAAGCAGAAATATTAATTATTCAAGCCATCATTTCAAGGTCATTTATTTCTCAGAGAGGAGTAAAAATGTACTAGACAAAGGAGCAGATATTTCAACCAGAATTAATCAACTTTCATGGCCAATGAAGTAAGACGAAAACCAACAATGATCAGAGGGGGAAAGCCAAGAGAATTTCACCACAGAGAAAAAACCCAGTAGTTCCATGAAAAATAACATGTTATCTAAAACAAATGGGTAGCTTCTTCAACCTCTGGTGGAAACTGATGTATGGTATTTTACACACAAGCCCCTTGCTAAAGACCCAGTGGAAAATGTCTCTCTGGGCTACCATTGCGTCATGAATGATTCTCTCTCTCTGTCTCTCTGTCTCTGTCTCTGTCTCTGTCTCTCTGTCTCTGTCTCTGTCTCTCTGTCTCTGTCTCTGTCTCTCTCTCTCTCTCTCTGTCTCTGTCTCTCTCTCTCTCTCTCTCTCTCTCTCTCTCTCTCTCTCTCTCTCTCTCTCTCTCTCTCCCCCCCCCCCCCCCCCCCCCTTTACATCCCTATTTTTCTCCCTCTATCTCTCTATCTCAACCATTGGGGCCTATAATTAGCGAGGCTGTCAATACAGGCCGGGTTGGGCACAGCTGTGCAGAGAATTCCTGTGTGTACTGGGATCTGTTACAAAACGATCTATAGTCTGTGACTCAGCCCAGCTAAACAATCGCCGGTGAGCGGCCTTCTCACCACTCACACCTGGAATGCAGACAGCTGTTTGAAAAAGATGGCCGCTCTGACCTTTACCGACATACCGGCTTACTGTATCCGGAGTGTACTCATGAAAAGTCTGTCTCTCTGTCTGAGGCCCTGTGGGACTCTTCTAGAGAGCATATAGCATCAAACAATGGGCTGTCTCCTAGTCAGACAGAGCTGGGTTCGTTCAAATACTCAAGCTGTGTTTGATTGAGTTAGTCTGGTGAAATGTAATCTATGGAATAGTTCCAGAAGTGTAAACCTCTCCCATTTGGCACTCCAGGAAGTCTCAATCAAATGCTCAACGTATCTAAAAGAAAACAAACAATATTTTAACCCAGATATGTCCTCTAGTTTTGACTACACCTCCTCTTAATGGACAGTATTACCTTTGAATAAGCCACACAGTGTCACCTCTCCTCTGACTAGATAGCATCTGAACCCTTCTTCTCCTATCTCTATTCACAGCACAGAGAGTACCAACAGACTATGTCCCCTCATCAAATAGGATTTTATCTTACACTTGCTTCCTCCACCTTGCTGTTCTCCCTTGAATTACTCCCAAAGGCCCAGATTGTCACCTTCAATTTGATTGCTTTCTTCCCCCGTATGGCATCTCCCTTAATCTTCCCCTTCCACTAATGGTGCCAGTGGGCCAGCATTGAGCCGGCAGAGTTCAGAGAGCCGCTCCAGACAATTACCCAGTTCACCGCAGCAGCTGGTCCTCTTTACCAAAGAGCCCTTCAATTTAACCAGCCAGCAGCCCACAGAGAGGCAGGATTTTACCCCAGACCGCCCAGGGAGAGAGGGGGGAAAGTGTACAGTTGAATAGACTCCCTGGGGGGAGTTGATGTACGTCATGGATTCTGTCTGTCACAACGCGCTGTATCAAGTACGGAAATCCAGAGAGGACATATGAATAAAACAAATATTCCTTCGTTATGTCGAGATCACAACTTACTTATCTCACGATCACTACATAACAAAAGTTGTTTTGTCGAGATCACAAGATCAACTCTATAAATAGGAGTGCCGTGTTGCTGGTAGACTGCCAGTCTGGCTGAGACGGCAGAGCCCACGGTGGACCAGCGCATACGCTTTTATTGCTGCACTAAGAGATGGTAGGCTACATTTCATGCTAACATCATGCTTTCATTTGTGTTTGGAGCTTATTATCAGTTTATAAGTTAGAAAGTTAGCAAGGTAAATGTCCCTTACCTTGAGCTAAGAGCTGGTGGGGGGAGCTAAGAGCTCGTGGGGCATTTAAACCATGAACTATGCCTGACAGGCAGCACTGTCTCCCAGGCTGTGTGCCACCCCCAAGACCACAGCCAATCGCATGAAAGCAACAACACAGCTAACTTGGCTAGTCTTATGAACGAGCAAGCGAGCTAGCTAGCTAGTTAGCTAGGTAGTCTTGTTAGCTAGATACCTAGCTAGCTAGCTACATTGTTATCTATGCTGTTTGTTGGCTTGCATAACTGATATGTGTATAATTTTACATTTTAGTCATTTAGCAGACGCTCTTATCCAGAGCGATTTACAGTTAGTGAGTGCATACATTTTTCATACTGGCCCCCCGTGGGAAACATACCCACAACCCTGGCGTTGCAAGCGCCATGCTCTACCAACTGAGCTACAGGAGACTTCATGTTTTATGGATAGTTTTTACATTTACAGTGGGTGGGCTCCATTCCTGACAGGCTGATCAGATTCAGTTTCAGCCTCAGAGGCTGATAAGCCAGGATTCTGCCTTGTAGGCTGTTTCATAGGTAAAGCTCCTTGCAGGCAGATTAGCAGTCAGTGCATTATGAACATGATCAAAAGTAGGTGTCACTTTTGTTATGTAGTGACCATGAGATAAATAAGTTGTGATCTCAACATAATGAGGGAATATTTTTTTTAATGAATATGTCCTCTTTGGACTTAATCAAGGCCTATCACAGAATAAACCTGTTTTGTGTAAGTAGGCAAAATAAGCCAAGGACAGATGGAAAAGAGTCTTGAGGGCAACATTGATCTGGACGGGAGAGAGGTTCAATCAGCTGACATGGTTTAGATGAGATCAATTATTATATGGCTCTCCCTGGTAGGTGGATTACACATTTTACGCTCCATCATTGATGACCCAAAACGACACTGGTCATGAATAAGGAATTAGTCCAATACTTGGTATCTACACAAACATGAATCACTTATTTCCTGAAATTAAGAGAATAGAATTGCAATTACAAAAACAACGTATTATGTTTTTACATTAGGTATCATTAAAAGAGTCAGCTACTGTAACCTAGTAACCCTACCCCATTGAAGGTGAAGCAAACAAGCCAGACACTGCAATAGCAGAGCATTTCATGTAGCCTAATATTGATGACATTAACATTATTGACCAGGCATGCATGCTCACCGCACTACCAAATGACCTCTTCAGAATAAACCCAAGGCCCTTCAATACCATTTCACTAATGAGAAATATGAATTATTCATTCAGGTCCATCTAAGTGAAAACAGATACCTGGTTAAGATGGCAAAAATAGGTATGATTATAAGATAGAAAAAAAATAGAATGATTGGATTTTAGATCCCAATTTATGTACTGATCTGATCTGCATATTGAGCTCAAACTGTTTTCCCCTTTGATAGATGTTCTCATCATTAAGAATGTATCCCATGGAATCTAAAGCAGGATCGCACCACATGGAGTTAGATGTTACAGTAATATCCACAGATCCACACAATTACAGAGGGTGCTTAAAGGCTGTCATTCAAAAATCTAGGACAGCTTCTCTGTATACTGTGAAGATTATAATCAATATAGCGCTATAGGCCTATATACTGTCAGAGTATTACTATCATAAATGGAGAATACAACCTCCAAAAACCTAGATACAACCTCTATAAAAACCTAGATAAAACCTCCAGAAACCTAGATACAAGCTCCAAAAACGCAAATACAACCTCCAAAAGCCTAGATACAACCTCTATAAAACCTTTGATAGCGCTTCAGATTAAGCACAGAATACAGTGGTTATAACATGGTATAAGAACAATAACAAGTTATATTCCTAGTTGTTACGGTAACGTAAAGGTTACTACCAAACCCTTACATAACCAGGGTTAAGTTCCTCTAAACTGCTTATGGTTCAACTCATAGGCTGTATCAGGGAAAGGAACGGCAGTGTTTTGTGAAAACCTCTGGGGAGAAACTGCACATATCTGTTTCAATGACATTTAATTATCCTGACGACAAAAGCAGCAGCGCACCTACAAGGCTTCCAGTGAAGGTCAATCAGGCCTACAACAGTGGTACAGGATTTGAACTGGGTCTGATTGTCTGGTCAAAGCCTGTGGCGCTGTCCATGGTGCCGTTGTGCTAAGACACACCTCCTTGAGTCACAAACAAGTGGATGCAGCAAGCTCTGCTAAGCCTAATTTACATCAAGCATGTCTGATCGTATAAATGAGTCTCCATGCAGTAATTGCAGTGATTGTATACTGTACTTACACTGCATAGCGGTAGCCTAAAACTATTCTGAACTATCTTGAATGAGATAAGGGTGCACAACTCGAACGCCTTTATCCTGTCATTGACAGAAATGCCCCAGTAGCTTCACTTTCTTCCTGCTTTGTTCTGAGAAGGCTGCTGCTCTGTGACTTGTTCCACTGTAGCCTACATCCAGTGACTGAAATACTCGACACAGGAGGCCAAAGCCAATTAACCATACTCAGCAAGGACACATGGCTGATTATCAACTGTTCACAATCCCACAAAGCTTTCCAAGAGTACACACTGGGAAACACCCAGGATGGGAAAATGTAAGAGATGTATACAAGGGTCCACAGACTGAGAAATCCAGACCAGTCAAGCAGTATCATTTGGCACCAGGTCCACTAACCCACCGCAGTAATAGCCTTCATATAACACACTATAAACCTTGTATGGTGTTTTTACTTTTGGTTATGGTAGGAGATTCTGTATGTGTGACATTCTCCCATGTAACCTTACACCTCTGCACAGTAGCAGTATTGTTGCAGTAGTCCGTAGTCAGCATAAAAACACTTTAAGCCATCCATCAAAGTCATAGGACATGGGGATGCGACACGTCCATTAGGGAAATGGAACCGATCCACTGCTCCTAGACTGAAGAGCTCTATACAAGGTTTAAAACGGCACTGCATGGCCATGCCACTTTCTACTATCAAAAAGCCTTATAACCGTTTAACATTTTGCTATATTAAAATGAAAGCTATTACGCTAATATTGACCAATGGTCGGCTGAACTCTAGCAAAGATAAAGGATATTGGGCAGGTATTAGTGAAAAGCACAACAGAACTCTGATCCAATATGCACATTAGTTTATTTCCTGTTTAACATCAACAGGCTTTGAGTGAGTCACCTTCTGAAGAGGTGTCACTCGTCAACAACACAACCCTACCATGCAGCTCACGTAAAGGAAGCCATGATAATCACTATTCTGTGGACCATACGTCCATGTCCGCTAATTGGAAAGAGTAAGTATTGGTATGGACTACCTCTTCAAATACGCTATGAAAATAAAGAAAGTTCCAGTTGACCTGCGACTTTAAACATTCCAAGCAGAGCGGTGAAGGCATTATCATAACATCCATCTCATTTCAAGTCAGTCATGGCATGTTCTTGTGCTGCAGTTTGCATTTTCTACATCATAAATCACAATCAAGTGATGATTAAAAAAAACAGACCAATGGTTTATTATGCATTTACACAAACAAGCACTGGCCTGTTTTTAACCCCTTTGTGGTGTCCCATAATGAAAGATGAGCCCAAAACAAAACACATCCAAAAATAGTAAACAATGGACAACTACACCTACATTTTCTGACCCATCTTGCACAATGCATCATCACCTGTGTCTGTAGCATCTGCTCTCACTCTCTAACCATGACGTGGGCTGAAAAACGCCCCATCAGATGGGTAAACCAGAGCAAAGCGGCCACAGAGGGCTCTCCTCTCCTCCTCTCTCCTCTCATGTCCTTTCTCCATCTACCGAACAGCCAGGCCACACCCACCGCATTGCAGAAGCACATCCCGAAAACTGAGACCGTAACTTCGGGATTGCAAGTCATAACTGTTATACGCCGGTGATATAGTCTAGTCTACCAATAACAAACCCGCTAGACGTTACGCATTACGCAATAGTAAAGAGCACACAAAAGCGTACAGCTCTCCAAACAGAATATAACTGACAACTGTTTGTCTGATGCGCAAGAATCCGTGCGTAATGGAATGATTAGGCCTAGACACTTTTGAACCAGTCGCTACTAGGCAGTAGGCATCGGGCGTTTTGATCACATGGACAAGATACAGTATTCGGAGGAAAATGAAACACATATACTACGCTACACAGCAGCCTATGCATGATTTCTCAAATTACAGTGTGGGACACTGGATACAAAGATTAAATAAAGATGATTTATATTCGTCGTAAAGGTTAATGTAGCTCTACACCTGAGCAGTGTTTGTTGGCGCAAGGAATCCGCCTCGTCACCTACTGTAAATGATGCGACGCCAGCACGTCACATTTTCAGATGAAAACCTCGATAACGAAACTATTTTCTCTCTTTCCACAATTATTGTGCGCCTATTGAATTCAACACATGACTCTCCATTCTGAAAGAGGGAGTTAGTAGCGTTTTACCGGGTATCCTATGTCCTCCAAAATCTCTGGTCTGAGGTGCAGTTCCTCCAAGCTTTAGCTGCAGACTCCGGTAAAGTCTCCCCTATGTCATCCTGCCACTGCCTACAGTAGCCAAACTAGCTTGCTACACTCTACACCGGGAAAAACGGAATTCTGGGATAGCCAAGGATGCCCACCTTATGACAAAACACGACCCACCCACAGATGGATAATACCGGGTGTAGAATTATACTATTATATGTGCGCAAAATCCCCCTCCTGCAATGGAGAGGTCCTAATAAAAAAAATAGGAGCTATCACACATTGGAAACTGACCTTGGGGAATACATAGCCTACTTATTCAAACATCTGTAATATTTTTAGACTACTATTATCTTGGAAACTGACCTTGGGGAATACATAGCCTATTTATTCAAACATCTGTAATATTTTTTGACTACTATTATCTATTATAGAAAAATAAAATAAAAAACATTTGCTTCAACTTATTTACATATTGTAGTGAATTCAAGGGGTAGCCCCAACCAGGACTTGAACCCAGGTGCAAAAACTGTCAAACCAACACCTTAATGCCAAGAGGTCCAATCTGCTTAACGAGGTTGCTAGATGTTAGGTTAACATCACTACATTACCCCCTTCCCTCAGGAGAGCGTTTCCCCATGCTTCTTTATACCAAGTCCCTCATGTGTACACACCTCCCCGATGGCCTCACGTGCACCATCCCGCTTCTGACACCAATGTAACCAATTCGGGAGTTAGCCCTGACCAGGCCTCAAACCCGGCTCCAGCGACTGTCAAGCCAACACCTTAACCGTTAAGCCAAGCGGTCCGATCTTCTTAACGAGGTTGCTAGGTGTTGAGTTAAGGTTGCTACAACACTGATACAACAAAACGTTCCATTACAGCAGGGTTTGGGATCATCACATTATTATGAGCTATTTGGTCAGGTGGTCCTATATGTTGCATAGTGCCACACCTCAAATCACAGCTGGGCATTGGGTGCTCCCATGTTGTAGCTTTTCTGTACAACACATGTATCCTTGAAGCTTTGTAATAAAAACAGCATCTGCCAGGGATCATGGTAAACAAATTGCTACAGCCTTAAAGCACTTTTATCTGTCTCTCAGGAAGCACTTGGTACAGTGGCGGCTGGTGACATAAAAGGTTGAGGAACAACATTTTGCTAAATAAAAAAAGAAGCTATTGGGATGACAATCTTTCCAGGTCCGAGCCACCGTCTATCCAAGACGCATAGAACGACACCACAGTTTAAACAGTCTATGACAACACAACTCATAACTACTACCTGAAACCATACACAACACACAAAATAGATAACATAATGTCTGTCTACTGTTATTGTGCAAAAGAGACCCTGAATCCTGACCTTCAGTTCAGTCTGATAAGGACCTTGAGGGGGCCATCTAGGGCCATTTCCCCATTCAGACAGATTGGCTTGATTCTGTTTGTGATATTCATTTATATGAAAATGCCCCTGAAAATACAATTATAATGCTCTGCAGACCTGAGTGCATTAGCTGACATGGTCTGATGCTACTAATGACCATTAGGACTAAACTATCAAATTATAAATGTTTAGACTCCTCAAAATGAAGATTCATAACAATATCGTTGGAGCAGATTGCTTAGATTAGAAGTTGAATTATGAAGCCAGCAAACATGATTAAACGTATAAACATTTCCGGTCATATTACCTCCTATTTTAATTTGAATATGCTACAAAGTTATAATAAAAAATAAAATAAAATGTATGACAAGCATATTACAGATGTAAAATCTAAATTTGATCACCCTGTTGAAGGAGAACTTGAAATGCAGGAACTTAAAAACGTGTAGTTGTATTTGAGGTTTAAAAAGGCTTTTAGACTTGATTTTCCCTTTAGAAAAATACACTAGATGACCAAAAGTATAGCCCGAATGCATGGCGGTGTGCTCGATTTTATACACCTGCCAGCAACGGGTGTGGCTGAAATAGCCGAATCCACAAATTTGAAGGGGTGTCCACATTCACTATATATACAAAAGCATGTGGACACCCTTTCAAATGATTGGATTCGGCTATTTCAGCCACACCCGTCGCTGACAGGTGTATAAAATCGAGCACACAGCCATGCAATCTCCATAGACAAACATTGGCAGTAGAATGGCCTTACTGAAGAGCTCAGTGACTTTCAACGTGGCACCGTCATAGGATGCCACCTTTTCAACAAGTCAGTTCGTCAAATTTCTGCCCTGCTAGAGCTTCCCTGGTCAACTGTAAGTGCTGTTATTGTGAAGTGGAAACGTCTAGGAGCAACAACGGTTCAGCCGGGAAGTGGTAGGCCACACAAGCTCACAGAACGGGACCGGCGACTTCTGAAGTGCGTAGCGCGTAAAAATCGTCTGTCCTCGGTTGCAACACTTACTATCAAGTTCCAAACTGGAATAATGGTCTGGGGCTGTTTTTCATGGTTCGGGCTAGGCCCCTTAGTTCCAGTGAAGGGAAATCTTAACGCTACAGCATACAATTACATTCTAGACGATTCTGTGCTTCCAACTTTGTGGCAACAGTTTGCGGAAGGCCCTTTCCTGTTTATGCATGAAAATGCCACCGTGCACAAAGTGGATGAGGCTGGTTTTAACATGGCCAGAACACGCCGACGTGGAAGGAATGTGATTGGGAAAAGAGCAACATTGAATGTCCCAGGCCAGAGGGGTGCCAACATCACAATGTGTGCCGCAATATCCTCTGAAGGATTGCTGTTACATAAACCACTAATTGGGCCATACAACACAGAGCGCCTCATTTCATTCATGGGTGACCTCTATGGAAGGCTTTCGCCAGGTGAAGAAAGAGTGCAAGTCAGAAGAAATATGAAATCCTGGGTGATTGTATGGGACAATGTGGCATTTCACCACTCCCATGCAGTCACAGAGTGGTTTGCAGCCCATCTCGGGATGGTGTCACTTTTCCTCCCCCTTACTCTCCCTTCCTCAACCCCATAGAATCATTATTTTCCTCATGGAGGTGGAAAGTTTATGACCACCATCCACATGATCAAATGTCACTCTTGGATGTAATGATTGCAGGTTGCCTGGACATCTCTGCAGAAGATTGCCAGGGATGGATCAGGCATGCAAAGAGATTCTTTCCCAGGTGTATTGCACGTGAGGCCATACGGTGTGATGTGGATGAGAAGTTGTGTCCCAATGCAGCAGACAGGGTTGACTAGCATTGTTATAGATCTGTTTCATTTGGACAATATGCTATGCATATTCATAGTGTGTATACACTTTTTGTTTGTTTAACAGTACTGGAATTATTTATTTTTGTGTATTTTGGAATTACTCTGCAAAAAGCAAAATACAGTAATTTGCAAAAATACAGTAAATTGTATTGAAGCATATTGCAGCCTTTCTGCTTTATTTCTTTACATATCTTGCAGGACATTCTATACAGTACAGGTTCACCAAACTTATTTTGTAAAAATGACTAATGGTTCATCTAAAAAAAATATGATATTAAAGACAAATTGACACATTTTCAAGTGGTAGCTGTTTTCAGAGTTTTGTAGGTCATGATACTATGAATGACAAAATGTGCATGTCGTGAGAGACTGTTATCTTTCATTTGGTAGAAAGATTTGCTTTTGAGACATGTAGGATGTGCATTGCCAAGTTGCATGTTGTTTTGATAACTGTATTTAGAGTTTTGCACATGTATCCGCAGTATTGAACAATGCTTGTTGGCAATCGAAAAAAAACTGTAAGTGTCATCGCCGTGTGAGAGGCAAGGACACTGAGGAGCTGGAGCATCGCAGAGACTCAACTACAACTTGGGTTGTGTTCATTTGGGCACACAACAGAAAACGCTTTAAAACATTTAGCAACGGAAAACAAAGATGCACATTTCTTATTGGAGTCCAGGTAGTCCCTCCCTGTTTCAGTCAGTTTTTTCTCTCCATTTTGTGTCTAATGAACACGACCCGGCCACCAAGGAGACGCCAGTCAACTGTGATGCTTCAGGTGTCATTTTGATGGGCTCCTGTCGCTCTTCGTCACCACTGTAAGACTCATTACAATAGACACCTAATTATCGGGTGAAAAAATAGGCAAGCCGAGGGGGATTCATTAAACACTCTACTGCTTCTGACGTGCGGGGCAAGTCAATCACGGATTAATCAGGAACTTAATGACTAAGTATGCTTCAAGAAATAACAGTCAAAACACAAGGTACGTGAGAAGGTGGAGCAGTGGCAGAGATAAGAACATTGCGTTTGCTTTTTAATCGTTTTCAAAGACAGACAACGAACTGTCTTCTAAAACATGTTTAGTCTGAGCTGAGGCCGACCATGCACAAACCTTTGTTGTGTTAAGGTCGTTCTTGAATTAAGGTGGCATTTGAGCATGGAATAAATAAAATAAATAAAAAATCCACATTTTGTTACATTACAGCCTTACTCTAAAATGTATTAAATAGTTTTTTCCCCTCATCAATCTACACACAATACCCTATAATGACAAAGCAAAAACACATTTTTAGACATTTTTGCAAATCTATAAAAAACATTTACATAAGTATTCAGACCCTTTACTCAGTCCTTTGTTGAAGTACCTTTGGTATGTGACATGGATATGGTACTGTTGCTATGTAACATGGGTATGGTACTGTTGCTATGTAACATGGGTATGGTACTGTTGCTATGTAACATGGGTATGGTAATGTTGCTATGTAACATGGGTATGGTAATGTTGCTATGTAACATGGATATGGTAATGTTACTATGTAACATGGGTATGGCACTGTTGCTGTGTAACATGGATATGGTACTGTTGCTATGTAACATGGATATGGTAATGTTGCTGTGTAACATGGGTATGGTAATGTTGCTGTGTAACATGGGTATGGTACTGTTGCTATGTAACATGGGTATGGTAATGTTGCTGTGTAACATGGGTATGGTACTGTTACTATGTAACATGGGTATGGTAATGTTGCTATGTAACATGGATATGGTATTGTTACTATGTAACATGGGTATGGTAATGTTGCTGTGTAACATTGATATGGTACTGTTGCTATGTAACATGGGTATGGTACTGTTGCTATGTAACATGGGTATGGTAATGTTGCTGTGTAACATGGATATGGCACTGTTGCTATGTAACATGGGTATGGTACTGTTGCTGTGTAATATGGGTATGGTAATATTACTATGTAACATGGGTATGGTAATGTTGCTATGTGACATGGATATGGCACTGTTGCTATGTAACATGGGTATGGTACTGTTGCTGTGTAACATTGATATGGTACTGTTGCTATGTAACATGGGTATGGTACTGTTGCTATGTAACATGGGTATGGTAATGTTGCTGTGTAACATGGATATGGCACTGTTGCTATGTAACATGGGTATGGTACTGTTGCTGTGTAATATGGGTATGGTAATATTCCTATGTAACATGGGTATGGTAATGTTGCTATGTGACATGGATATGGCACTGTTGCTATGTAACATGGGTATGGTACTGTTGCTGTGTAATATGGGTATGGTAATATTCCTATGTAACATGGGTATGGTAATGTTGCTGTGTAACATTGATATGGTACTGTTGCTATGTAACATGGGTATGGTACTGTTGCTATGTAACATGGGTATGGTAATGTTGCTGTGTAACATGGATATGGCACTGTTGCTATGTAACATGGGTATGGTACTGTTGCTGTGTAATATGGGTATGGTAATATTCCTATGTAACATGGGTATGGTAATGTTGCTATGTGACATGGATATGGCACTGTTGCTGTGTAACATGGATATGGTACTGTTGCTATGTAACATGGGTATGGTAATGTTTCTGTGTAACATGGGTATTGTGCTGTAGACCTGCATGCAGCAATGTACCAAACATACTGTATGAGGCAATCTTCAGTAAAAACAGAGATCTGCTCCACATTCTACACGAATAACATCTAATCAATAATTCTGTTTCAAATCCACAGTAAGTTTTCACAAGACTCCGAAATGGAAACGATGCTCAGCCAACCACATTCAGCCCACAACAGCCAGAAAAATATCCACTGAATGACTGAGAACTCCACAAAGACATAATTAGCTTGTAATCAAAGACAATATAACTATGCAATCAAAGTTGTTGTAGAGGCTGATAATGAATTAATATTTGAACAATGGCAAGCTCTTGGTGAAACTCTCCTATCAGTGTTTACTAAAGGACAAAAGGAGAAAAGGGTTCAATTAGGCTACACCGCAATGTGACAGAAGGTCATTTGATGTGACAGAAGGTCATTTGATGTGACAGAAGGTCATTTGATGTGACAGAAGGTCATTGAGGCAAATAAACTTTCATATCTGTCACGGTCGTCTATGTCGTCCAAGTATGACCAAGGCGCAGCGTGTCCAAGAAACATGACTTTATTAAATAAACGTAATCGAACTACAAACAAAAGACGACTCAATGAAGTCCACGGTACACTGACCGAAACGGAACAAAAACCCACAATTCCCACAGGAAAACATTCAGATTAAATATGGCTCCCAATCAGAGATAACGAGCCGACAGCTGACACTCGTTACCTCCGATTGGGAGTCATAGACCAAACCTAGAAATGAAGCCAACAGAAAGGCAAACCTAGAAATACACCCAAACCCCAACAAAACAAAATACACCCTGGCTCAAATACAAAAGTCCCGGAGCCAGAGTGTCACAGTACCCCCCCCTAAAGGTGCGAACTCCGGTCGCACCAGCATACAGTCTAGGGGAGGGTCTGGGTGGGCGTCTGTCCACGGTGGCGGTTCTGGCCCTGGTCGTGGTCCCCACCCCACCTTAGTCACTATCCGCTTCCGTAGCCTCCTCCACATGACCACCCCCCAACTAAACCCCACAGGATTAAGGGGCGGCACCGGACTAAAGGGCAGCACCGGACTAAGGGGCAGCACCGGACTAAGGGGCAGCACCGGGCTAAGGGACAGCACCGGGCTAAGGGACAGCACCGGACTCAATGGCGGATCCTGGCTGGCTGGCTCTGGCGGATCCTGGCTGGACGGCTCTGGCGGATCCTGGCTGGACGGCTCATGGCTGGCTGAAGGATCTGGCTGCTCATGGCTGGCTGACGGATCTGGCTGCTCATGGCTGGCTGACGGATCTGGCTGCTCATGGCTGGCCGACGGATCTGGCTGCTCATGGCTGGCTGAAGGATCTGGCTGCTCATGGCTGGCTGACGGATCTGGCTGCTCATGGCTGGCTGACGGATCTGGCTGCTCATGGCTGGCGGAAGGCTCTGGCTGATCCTGTCTGGCGGAAGGCTCTGGCTGATCCGGTCTGGCGGAAGGCTCTAACGGCTCCGGTCTGGCGGACGGCTCTGAAGGCTCATGGCAGACGGGCGGCTTTGCAGGCTCAGTCCAGACGGCCAGTTCAAGAGCCTTAGGGCAGACGGGCAGTTCAGGCCCCGTTGGGCAGACGGCAGACTCTGGCCGTCTGAGGCGCACCGTAGGCCTGGTGCGTGGTGCCGGAACTGGAGGTACCGGGCTGAGGACACGCATCTCAGGGCTAGTGCGGGGAGAAGCAACAGGGCATGCTGGACCCTGGGGACGCACATAAGGCCTAGTGCGGAGAGCCGGAACAGGGCATGCTGGACCCTGGGGACGCACATAAGGCCTAGTGCGGAGAGCAGCAACAGGGCATGCTGGACCCTGGGGACGCACATAAGGCCTAGTGCGGAGAGCAGCAACAGGACGCACAGGACTCGGGGAACACACAGGAGGCTTGGTGCGTGGTGTAGGCACTGGTGGTACTGGGCTGGAGCGGAGAGGTGGCGCCGGAAATACCGGACCGTGCAGGCTTACTGGCCCCCTTGAGCACTGAGCCTGCCCAACCTTACCCGGGTTGATGCTCCCCGTCGCCCGACCAGTACGGGGAGGTGGAATAACCCGCACCGGCCTATGTGGGCGAACCGGGAACACCATGCCGGCCCGAGAAGACGCACTGGTAGCCGGATGCGTTGGGCCGGCTTCATGACATCTGGCTCAACGCTCACTCTAACCCGGCCGATACGTGGAGCTGGAATGTACCGAACCGGGCTATGCCTGCGTACAGGAGACACCATGCGCTCTACTGCGTAACACGGTGTCTGCCCGTACTCTCGCTCTCCACGGTAAGTCCAGGGAGTAGGCGCAGGTCTCCTACCTGACTTCGCCACACTCCCTTTAAGCCCCCCCCCAAGAAATTTTTGGGTAGTACCCACGGGCTTCCAGCCTCGACTCCGTGCTGCCTCCTCATACCACCTCCTCTCGGCTTTAGCTGCCTCCAGCTCTTCACGAGGGCGGCGATATTCTCCCGGTTGTGCCCAAGGACCCTTTCCAGCCAGTATCTCCTCCCTTGTCCATGAATCCTTTGGAGCTGGGTCCTGTTGCCGCTTGACACGCTGCTTGGTCCTCTTATGGTGGGTTTTTCTGTCACGGTCGTCTATGTCGTCCAAGTATGACCAAGGCGCAGCGTGTCCAAGAAACATGACTTTATTAAATAAACGTAATCGAACTACAAACAAAAGACGACTCAATGAAGTCCACGGTACACTGACCGAAACGGAACAAAAACCCACAATTCCCACAGGAAAACATTCAGATTAAATATGGCTCCCAATCAGAGATAACGAGCCGACAGCTGACACTCGTTACCTCCGATTGGGAGTCATAGACCAAACCTAGAAATGAAGCCAACAGAAAGGCAAACCTAGAAATACACCCAAACCCCAACAAAACAAAATACACCCTGGCTCAAATACAAAAGTCCCGGAGCCAGAGTGTCACAATATCATTGTTGTGGAAATTCACCACTAAGGACTCAAATTCAAAGTAAATGAAGCAATCTTTATTATCACGGCCGGAGAGGTTCACAAACTCAATACAAGCCTGATGAAAACTCTGAAAAGGGTGTTCCGTTTCAGTCCTTATATACAGCTACACAGACAAGTTATATAAGCATGATTTACATGATTCATGATTCATTATTTATGTTGGTTCCTGCATGTGACTGACTGATACCTCACAAGGCTTCTTCTCTCAAATCTGAGACCTTGTATCGCCTATCTAGTCCCAGAACAATATTCTGGGCGTACTACCAAATTGCTTATCAGTGATAGTGTGGATTCCTCCTTTGTACAATCAATCAGTCACTCGCATGAACCCAACCAAGTTGGTTGTTGGCTAGCTGGTTTAGATAGCTGGCCGCTAAATTAACTTAGCAATCTAAAAGATGTTAGCTGGCATGGGCTAATTGACTGACTATCAGTGTCTGACATAACAAGGGGAAAACTGCTAATGCACAACCAAATTTCAAAATTCAGTGAAATCTTACAGAGTGTACTCAAGTGTAAGGATCCGAATGGAATACAAAACTATATCAAATCTCCAAAAAATCTCTTAACTGAGGAAAAAAAAACAGTGTTCATTCCTCGTATTATTCAACGAGACAAAGTAAAATATTTGTTCTCCAACAGATTTAAATGTTCCACTGAAGATCACAATAATTTTAGCCTGGCAGTGTCAGTATCCCAGTGTCAGTATCCCAGTGTCAGTATCCCAGTGTTAGTATCCCAGTGTCAGTATCCCAGTGTCAGTATCCCAGTGTCAGTATCCCAGTGTTAGTATCCCAGTGTCAGTATCCCAGTGTCAGTATCCCAGTGTTAGTATCCCAGTGTCAGTATCCCAGTGTCAGTATCCCAGTGTCAGTATCCCAGTGTTAGTATCCCAGTGTCAGTATCCCAGTGTCAGTATCCCAGTGTTACAGTTTTTTACAATCACTTTGGCACTAATTTCAGAACCTTGACGTCATTTTTCAAAACTCTAGACACAAAACTCACAACCAATGATCAAAATGCACATTTTTCAAAACTCTAACACTTTTTTCAATTGCTTGGATACAATACACATAAAACTAAGATCATTTGTTCATTTAACAAAAATCACCTGTTCAATTTGACACAACTTAACATCAAAGTACTACTATTTCAAAAGGCAATTCACACATTACATTTCAGATGAGTGTCTATTCATTTCATTACAATTATCCAACTATCAATTGATACAACTGCTCAAAATGATAAGTAACTGTTTCATTACTCTTAATGCATAGTTGTATGGAAACAGACAAACAATATTCCATGTTTAGATCATGGAAGTTTCAAGATAACGAGATTCATTGTCACCAATTAGTGTGGAGCATGAACCAATTAGACTACATTATCTATGGATGTAATATTTCATCATCATTCTTTATCAGACACCGTTTCTATGGTCCCATGTACCACCTTTTCAGACTATTTACAGTATTGATAGTACTGCACTGTATGGATGCAGACTCTTGTAATTGCTTGTCCAATTCTGCCAACTCGTTACTGATGATTGAGTTCACATTGTGGAAAGAGTATATAAAGAATTGATTGGGATCCACTTGCAACAACATAGCGATACATACTGTAACATGGAGCTGGCAGGCGATCCAGGTCACAATAGAGGTCAAGCAGTGATGGGAGGAAGACGAGGAAGACGTGTTGGTCAAAGGAATGGCAGGGGACAAGCACCCTTCTGAGAGGTGGTCGTGGGCCTCGTTTGAGAGATGTGGGGGAACGTGGTAGAGGACAAGGCCACGGACCAAGACAGCGGCAGCAACAGCAAAGAGTGTCCAATGAAATCTGAGCAATAATTGTAGACCATGTCATAAATCATGGCATGACAATGACTGAGGCGGCTACAATGATACAACCAAACCTTAGAAGGTCAACCGTGGCCTCAATAATCAGAACATTCCGCAATGAGAACCGGTAAGTCGTCAGCATGCACTAAACATTATGCTACTCTCAATTGTCAAATGACTGCATACCAATGTGTATCACAGAGTAGGTGATGTGAGCAAGTGTCTTCTTACTGTAATGTTCCCTGCAGAATTGAGACTAGGCCAAATAGGGGAGGCAGAGGCAAAATTCTGACTGACCAACAAGAGCAGGCTGTGGTTGATTTGGTTCGGGCCAGAAATGATATTCGCCTTACAGAAATTCGCCAGCATATCTTGGACAATGAAGACATGTTTAACAATGTGTAATCCATAAATTTGCCGAGTATTGCACGCATGCTGAAAAGGCACCAGGTGTCTTTAAAACAACTGTACCGTGTGCCTTTTGAAAGAAATGCAGACAGAGTGAAGCAAATTAGGACTGAGTATGTTCAGGTATGTTCAGTTTCAAGGTGGTTGTTGTAATAAAATTCCCTAATAATTCTTCATTGTACAGTAATCAGTAAATCTCTTTCCAAAATGTATTTTTAGAGGGTGATGGAGCTGGATGCTGATGACAACCATCACAAATTCATATATTTGGATGAGGCAGGCTTTAACCTGGCCAAGACAAGGAGGAGAGGTCGGAATTTCATTGGCCAGCGGGCAACCATCCAAGTACCTGGACAACGTGGGGCCAACATTACCATGTGTGCGGCTATAACAGAAGATGGTGTGGTGGGACGCATACCTCGTATTGGATCATATAATGCAGCTCTCCTTGTAACCTTCCTTGATGAGCTCGATGAGGTCTGTAGAGCTGATGGCGTGACCTATGTCATTGTGTGGGATAATGTCAGGTTCCACCATGCTCATATGGTGCAAGCATGGTTTCAGGCCCATGCACAATTTACCACCCTGTATTTACCCCCATACTCTCCTTTCCTTAACCCGATTGAGGAATTTTTCTACACATGGAGATGGAAGGTTTATGATAGGCGCCCTCATGAACAAGTCACTCTTCTCCAGGCCATGGATGACGCATGCAATGTCATCACGGCAGACCAGTGTCAGGCCTGGATTCGCCATGCCCAAAGGTTTTTTACAAGATGTTTGGCTAATGAAAACATCCATTGTGATGTAGATGAGAACCTGTGGCCAAATCCACAAGACAGAGTTGATGAAAATGTAGAAGTACAGTAATCACTCCTATGTTTTGCTTTTTACAGTACAAGCAAGCAAGTTGATGTTTTACAGTACTGTATTGTTTTTAATCAATATATTTCAGATTTTGTTCAATGATTCCACTGTGTCTGTGGTATTCTCTCTACTACTGCAGTACTTTTACAGGGATGTATTTACATGTAGTACCATAATGAAACATGTATCACCTATTTTGTACTACAATATTTAATGATTGTACGAACAATGACACAGTGAAAATATCGGTTGCTTGTGTGTGGGTGATCTAAATTAACGTTTCATTGGTATTTCACAATAAATTTGTATTTTGAATCAATGATTGTGCAAGTGTAAGATTTCTTTAAAGATATGAATGCACAATGCAATGTTTTGAACATTGGACAGCCTGTGTTACAAGTGATGACCGTTTTGAGTTTTGTGTCTAGAGTTTTGAAAAATGACGTCAAGGTTCTGAAATTAGTGCCAAAGTGATTGTAAAAAACTGTAGTATCCCAGTGTCAGTATCCCAGTGTTAGTATCCCAGTGTCAGTATCCCAGTGTTAGTATCCCAGTGTCAGTATCCCAGTGTTAGTATCCCAGTGTCAGTATCCCAGTGTCAGTATCCCAGTGTCAGTATCCCACCGGTCAAATAGAAACCCATCACACTTTAGATGTGTGTGTGTGTGTGAGAGAGTGTGTGTGTGAGTGTGTGTGTTAGTGTGTGTGTGTGTGTGTGAGAGTGTGTGTGTGTGTGTGTGTGTGAGTGAGTGAGATAATGGAAGAGAGAAGATGAAGGGAGCCCTGAATCATGTTATCACTGGCTGTTCTGACAGACGTGATAATGACTGTATGGATAAATTGAAGTGTTCGTTTAGAAAACACTTGTTGAGTTTCATATCGTAAGCATTCCATGTCATGCTATTGATGTATTGCTGATGGGGCCATATCCATCTGCTGCCAGCAGGTTACTGGCATAGCCATGTACAGCGCATTCGGAAATTATTCAAACCCCTTGACTTTTTCCACATTTTGTTACGTTACAGCCTTATTCTAAAATTGATTAAATTAATTGTTTTCCTCATCAATCTACACACAATACCCCATGATGACAAAGCGAAAACAGGTTTTTAGAAATTGTTGCAAATTTATTAAAAACAAAAAACTGAAATACCTTATTTAGATAAGTATTCGGACCCTTTGCTCTGAGACTCGAAATTGAGCTCAGGTGCATCCTGTTTCCATTGATCATCCTTGAGATGTTTCTACAACTTGATTGGAGTCCACCTGTGGTAAATTCAATTGATTGGACATGATTTGGAAAGGCAGACACCTGTCTATATAAGGTCCCACAGTTGACAGTGCATGTCAGAGCGAAAACCAGGCCATGAGGTCGAAGGAATTGTCCGTAGAGCTCTGAGACAGGATTGTGTCGAGGCACAGATCTGGGGAAGGATACCAAAACATTTCTGCAGCATTGAAGGTCCCCAAGAACACAGTGTCCTCCATCATTCTTAAATGGAAGAAGTTTGGAACCACCAAGTCTCTTCCTAGAGCTGGCCGCCTGGCCAAACTGAGCAATCTGGGGAGAAGGGCCTTGGTCAGGGAGGTGAGAATATTTATAATTTTTATAAATTAGAAAACATTTCTAAAAACCTGTTTTTGCTTTGTCATTATGGGGTTTTGTGTGTAGATTGATGAGGGGGAAAAAACAATTTAATCAATTTTAGAATAAGGCTGTAACGTAACAAAATGTGGGAAAAGTCAAGGGGTCTGAATACTTACCGAAGGCTAAATCGGTGTGATTGTGCTGAAGTGGTGCCCAAGACTTGGAGAGCCACTCTCCAGGGTCAACCTATAACACCATCACTTTCTCTTACCTGAGAGTATAGGCCAGGTAATCGTCACTTAGCCTCTACAAAAATAAGCACTTTTACACAAATCATCTGTTATCAACTAAATACATCAGTTATGGCTCAAATTCCTCAACGTGTTAGTGTGGTCCAAGCACACAGATGCAGTATCCAGCCGTCAACAACATTCAATCAACATTCAATCAACATTCAACAACATTCAATCAACATTCAACAACATTCACTCAACATTCAATCAACATTCAACACCTCCCAACTGCCCTAGAAGCTGCCTTTTCCCTTGATGATTATACTGTCTCTTCACACCCTGCAGAATCTGTCCAGCCTATGACCAATCCAGCCACACATTGTCCAAAACTGTGATTTAGCCATTGGATTACAGCTAATCTGGATGACTGTAGTAAACCCCAATCCCTCGCCACCAACAGATTAGTGTTCCATTTCAAATGAACCCAGTCACCTGCATTACTGTTGCACATTACTGTGCACCCATGTCAAGGATGGAAGCAAGAATGAAATGAAAAACACATCAGTGTGTCAGTGATACCAAGATTTGTCTGATAAACCAGGAGGACTAGGATCCATTTTGTTAGACTAAAAACTGTTGACAAAAACAGTGACAAAAACGATTTGTGGCCCATGGGGAATCAGATCCACAGGCCTGGCATTACCAGCACCATGCTCTAACCCACAGGCCTGGTTACCAGCACCATGCTCTAACCCACAGGCCTGGTTACCAGCACCATGCTCTAACCCACAGGCCTGGTTACCAGCACCATACTCTAACCCACAGGCCTGGCATTACCAGCACCATGCTCTAACCCACAGGCCTGGCATTACCAGCACCATGCTCTAACCCACAGGCCTGGCATTACCAGCACCATGCTCTAACCCACAGGCCTGGCATTACCAGCACCATGCTCTAACCCACAGGCCTGGCATTACCAGCACCATGCTCTAACCCACAGGCATGGCATTACCAGCACCATGCTCTAACCCACAGGCCTGGTTACTAGCACCATGCTCTAACCCACAGGCCTGGTTACTAGCACCATGCTCTAACCCACAGGCCTGGCATTACCAGCACCATGCTCTAACCCACAGGCCTGGCATTACCAGCACCATGCTCTAACCCACAGGCCTGGCATTACCAGCACCATGCTCTAACCCACAGGCCTGGCATTACTAGCACCATGCTCTAACCCACAGGCCTGGTTACTAGCACCATGCTCTAACCCACAGGCCTGGTTACCAGCACCATGCTCTAACCCACAGGCCTGGCATTACCAGCACCATGCTCTAACCCACAGGCCTGGCATTACCAGCACCATGCTCTAGCCCACAGGCCTGGTTACTAGCACCATGCTCTAACCCACAGGCCTGGTTACTAGCACCATGCTCTAACCCACAGGCCTGGTTACCAGCACCATGCTCTAACCCACAGGCCTGGCATTACCAGCACCATGCTCTAACCCACAGGCCTGGCATTACCAGCACCATGCTCTAACCCACAGGCCTGGTTACCAGCACCATGCTCTAACCCACAGGCCTGGCATTACCAGCACCATGCTCTAACCCACAGGCCTGGCATTACCAGCACCATGCTCTAACCCACAGGCCTGGCATTACCAGCACCATGCTCTAACCCACAGGCCTGGCATTACCAGCACCATGCTCTAACCCACAGGCCTGGTTACCAGCACCATGCTCTAACCCACAGGCCTGGTTACCAGCACCATGCTCTAACCCACAGGCCTGGTTACCAGCACCATGCTCTAACCCACAGGCCTGGTTAGACTGGACTCCATTCAACAAACCCACCACCACCACCACCACCACCACGCTTAATTCATGAGTTCAATGTCCCATTAAGTGACATGCATGTTCCGCTAGACTGCAGACCCTGAAGCCTATAGGGTTTAACCTGTCATTAGAAATGCAAAGCTCACAGATATCTACACTGTAATTACACTGACTGTACATGGCTATTTACATGCTGTTAGGCTGATAAAGCATCTCTCCTCATCTCCTCTCCTTGTCTCCTCTCCTTGTCCCTCTCCTTGTCCCCTCTCCTTCATCTTGACTGAAAAGTCAAATGAATATGGAGGATGGCCACCAATTTACTTTCACCTGTCTAGTTCTTGAATGTCACTGCAGAGGAAAGGACTGGTTAAATAGATCCTCAATTATTCACAACGAGCCGCCCACCACAAAGCAGACACGTGTCCTCATGCAACAAAGAGAGAGAGATGATATCTACTGGCGGATAGAGATGTCATCTGTAATCTAAGTGGGAAATGGGGGGTGGTTGTGTGTGTGTGTGTGTGTGTGTGTGTGTTTGTATGGAGTCCCCCCATGTAGATACTGCTGTTGAGTCAGTCAGAGCAGACATGGAGTAGTGGAGTAGCTCAGAGTCACGTTCCAGGGACGGGTACACACACAAGCTTAGTCACACACACACACACACACACACACACACACACACACACACACACACACACACACACACACACACACACACACACACAACCAGACACACAGACACACACACAATCAATGTTTGCTAATATATCCTAGATCTTGGCTTGCTACATTTGTAGCTCTGATGTGTTGCTATACTCAGTGTACTCAGCATAGCAACACTGAGTAACCGATACACTGCACATGTTTTTAAAGTTTGTTTGATGTTTTGCGTTGCAAGTTCCTTACTTCACCTGCCGTGAGCATGCAGTCAAATATGACAGATCTCCTGTGGTAACCCACCCACCAACCCACGCACACGCACACACATACACACACGCACACACATACACACACACACACAAACACACACGCACACATACGCATACACACACACACACACACACACACACGCACACATACACACACGCACACACATACACACACACACATAGACACATGCACACTGACTGAGGTGATGGAACGCTCCTCTTCGAAGCTCCAGAGAATGTTTCCCTGCACTCTATCTAATAAGACAGAGACTATATAAGTCCCCTGTAGCTCAGTTGGTAGAGCATGGCGCTTGCAACGCCAGGGTAGTGGGTTCGTTTCCCACGGGGGGCCAGTATGAAAATGTATGCACTCACTAACTGTAAGTCGCTCTGGATAAGAGCATCTGCTAAATGACTAAAATGTAAAAAAAAAAAATTGCTTTGCTGAGCAAATGGGCTCTAGCTCTGGCAGCCCCACAACACAGACTTTTAGGACAACCACCTTTAATGATGTCTGAAACCTCCATCAGACTTTTACAGTGGACTCAATGTAAAGAATAGGCACAATTTGTTGTAGAGAAAGCCAATCACAGCACAGCCAGACAAATGAGCAGTGGAACCTACAGAGGACACTCAAAACGCCACGACTTGGGTGTCTCAACAAAGTAGGCTACCCCATCATCTTCCTAAATACTGTGTTAAGAAAAGATCTATTCAAAAGTAAATGAAACAACTCTATACTTTAAATCCACAAGGATCGGCACTCCTAAAAGAAAATAGTGTTTTTGTCACGAACATCCATCTAGAGTACCTATTTGCATTCGTTATGTAAACTCTCGAAGCAGCTGTACTGACGCTGAAAAGCTTTATGAGTTTATCTACAGTACCGGTCAAAAGTTTGGACACACCTACTCATTCAAGGGTTTTTCTTTATTTTTATTATTTTCTACATTGTAGAATAATAGTGACAACATCAAAACTATGAAATAACACATATGGAATCATGTAGTAACCAAAAAAAGTGTTAAACAAATCAAAATATATTTTATATTTGAGATTCTTCAAATAGCCACCCTTTGCCTTGATGACAGCTTTGCACACTCTTGGCATTCTCTCAACCAGCTTCATGAGGTAGTCACCTGGAATGCATTTCAATTAACAGGTGTGCCTTCTTAAAAGTTAATTTGTGGAATTTTTTTCCTTCTTAATGCATTTGAGACAATCAGTTGTGTTGTGACAAGGTAGGGGAGTATACAGAAGATAGCCCTATTTGGTAAAATACCAAGTCCGTATCATGGCAAGAACAGCTCAAATAAGCAAAGAGAAATGACAGTCCATCATTACTTTAAGACATGAAGGTCAGTCAATACGGAACATTTCAAGAACAAGTTTCTTCAAGTGCAGTCGCAAAAACCATCAAGCGCTATGATGAAACTGGCTCTCATGAGGACCGCCACAGGAATGGAAGACCCAGAGTTACCTCTGCTGCAGAGGATAAGTTCATTAGAGTTACCAGCCTGAGAAATTGCAGCCCAAAAAAATGCTTCACAGAGTTCAAGTAACAGACACATCTCAACATCAACTGTTCAGAGGGGACTGTGTGAATCAGGCCTTCACGGTCTAATTGCTGCAAAGAAACCACTACTAAAGGACACCAATAAGAAGAGGCGACAGGCTTGAGCCAAGAAACACGAGCAACGGACATTAGACCGGTGGACATTTGTCCTTTGGTCTGGAGTCCAAATTTGAGATTTTTGGTTCCAACCGCCGTGTCTTTGTGAGACGCGGTGTGGGTGAACGGATGATCTCTGCATGTGTAGTTCCCACCGTAAAGCATGAAGGAGGAGGTGTTATGGTGTGGGGGTGCTTTGCTGGTGACACTGTCTGTGATTTATTTAGAATTCAACACTTAACCAGCATGACTACCACAGCACTCTGCAGCGATACTCCATCCCATCTGGTTTGGGCTGTGTAAGGGCTATTTTACCAAGAAGAAGAGTGATGGAGTGCTGCATCAGATGACCTGGCCTCCACAATCCCCTGACCTCAACACAATTGAGATGGTTTGGGATGAGTCGGAGGACAGAGTGAAGGAAAAGCAGCCAACAAGTGCTCAGCATATGTGGGAACTCCTTCAAGACTGTTGGAAAAGTATTCCAGGTGAAGCTGGTTGAGAGAATGCCAAGACTGTGCAAAGCTGTCATCAAGGCAAAGGGTGGCTATTTGAAGAATCTCAAATAGAAAATATATTTTGATTTGTTTAACACTTTTTTGGTTACTACCTGATTCCATATGTTATTCCATTGCTTCTACAATGTAGAAAATAGTAAAAATAAAGAAAAACCCTTGAATGAGTAGGTGTGTCCAAACTTTTGACTGGTACTGTAGTCATTTAAAAGTCCACAGCTAAGGATACCAATGTTTACCCATTCACTACTAAATACACAACAGGGTACCCAACAGGCATCATTCTGCAGACAGGGGTACATTGACAGTGGAGTTATGTAATTAGTGCTTCCCCGTACTTTTCTGTTTCTCATGCTCGATTCCTGTTTTACACAGCAATCCCAGCTGTTGGTGAAACCTTTGGCCCTGATGTCAGACCCAGGGGTTTGAGTTTTAGTGAGGTCCGTAGCTCATTTACAAAATGTCTATACAATTCAAAAACTTTTAAATGCTTTTTGGAGAACAGCAAAAACAAGCCTAAATGACCCCAGCCACGATCACCTTGGTTACTGTAGGTTCATTCACCTCAGTCCATCTACAAACACACAGCCTATTATTTATACAATTGTGATGTTATACCCCTGAAAGGGGGTAAATATGAGAAATGATTCACACTGACACGTAGCATCAGCGACGAAACGAAAACATAGGACATTTTTTATAACGTTATTGTTTGCATGTTGATTGCATTTGAATGTCGACCTATAGGAAAGATGGGCCATGTGGAGATGTTCATATTGAAACACACAGTATCTTATTTTTGTTTGATACGTTTTGGAACCACTGTACTAACCTCTCTCTCCGCTTGCTTCCTCGCTCTCTCTCTGTCTCCTCTGCTTGCTCCTGCATGCATTGCAGCCTTCCTCAGCCTCACCACTGAGCATCACTGTCTGCCTGCCTCGGTAGCCTCAGTAGTTATTATGAGATCTCAGTAGCGTATTTTCTGCTCCTGCTGAGGTAGGCGTCGTTTAACATTAGCTTTAGCTTCTTCTAGCTGCTACAGGGCCTTCAGAAAGTATTCATACCCGTTGACTTATTCCACATTTTGTTGTGTTACAGCCTGAATTCTAAATGGATAGAACAAAAAAATATATATCTCACCCATCTACAAACAATACCCAATAATGACAAAGTGAAAACATGTTTTTAGACATTTTAGCACATTTATTGAAAATGAATTTAAATAAGTATTCACACCCCTTTGCTATGACACTCCAAATTGAGCTCAGGTGCATCCAATTTCTTTTGATCATCCTTGAGATGTCACTACAACTTGATTGGAGTCCACCTGTGACCAATTCAATTGTTTGGACATCATTTAGAAAGAAACACACCTGTCTATATAAGGTCCCACAGTTCACAGTTGAGGAACAAACATGCCGGCTAGGCAAAGGTTTGAACACCCCCTTTCCCGGGGGCCAGTTTTATGACCGGTCGTAAATACTGTGCAGACTTTCTCTTCCTTGCCATGAAGTATTGGGAGATAGCACCCCTTTGTTAACAAAGGAAGTCTTCCCGCCAAGACTCCAACATCCGAAAGTGGATAATGAAACAATATTCCTACTTAAAAGAATGTGGGAAATGGTTGGTGGGGACTTAAATAACAATCATGTCAAATTCGTTACTATGTTGTGATGTCATTAAAGACAGTGGAACAACATAACTGTATCTCTGGGGGGGGCTACACTTCCCAGTTATACCATCTGTGAAACATGGTGGAGGGGGTGTTATGGCTTGGGCCTGTATGGCTGCCAGTGGAACAGGCTCACTTGTCTTCATCGATGATGTGACTGCAGACAGAAGTAGACAAATTAATTCTGAAGTCTACAGAAATATTTGATCTGCTCAGATAAAACCAAATGCCTCCAAACTCATTGGACGGCACTTCATCATGCAACAAGACAATGACCCTAAACATACTGCTAGAGCAACAAAGGGGTTTTTGATGGCCAAAAAGTGGAAAATCCTTGACTGGCCGAGTAAATCACCGGATCTGAATCCAATTTAACATGCATTTTACATGCTGAAGAGGAGACTGAAGGCAATAAGTCCCCGAAATAAGCAGGAACTGAAGATGGCTGCAGTACAGGCCTGGCAGAGCATCACCAGGGAAGATACCCAGCGTCTGGTGATGTCGATGCATCGCAGACTTCAAGCAGTCATTGCATGCAAAGGATATGCGACCAAATATTAACAATGATTACTTTATTCTACATTATGTTAAACTGTCCAATGTTTTTTGATGCCGAAAATGGGGGGGACCATGTACAAAAGCTTCTATAATTTCTAAACGGTTCATCCGATATGTATGAAAATACCCTCGAATTAAAGCTGACAGTCTGCACTTCACCCTCATTGTCATTGTATCCTTATAAACTCAAAGTGCTAGAGTACAGAACCAAAATAACAAAAAAGATGTCACTGTCCAATGAATTATGGTGCTCACTGTACATATATATACAGTGGGGAGAACAAGTATTTGATACACTACCGATTTTGCAGGTTTTCCTATTTACAAAGCATGTAGAGGTCTGTAATTTTTATCATAGGTACACTTCAACTGTGAGAGACGCAATCTAAAACAAAAATCCAGAAAATCACATTGTATGATTTTTAAGTAATTAATTTGCATTTTATTGCATGACATAAGTATTTGATCACCTACCAACCAGTAAGAATACCGGCTCTCACAGACCTGTTAGTTTTTCTTTAAGAAGCCCTCCTGTTCTCCACTCATTACCTGTATTAACTGCACCTGTTTGAACTCGTTACCTGTATAAAAGACACCTGTCCACACACTCAATCAAACAGACTCCAACCTCTCCACAATGGCCAAGACCAGAGAGCTGTGTAAGGACATCGGTAAGCTGCTCTGACAACTGATGCTTAAAGATAGTGATACAGACATACCCATGACGACTCACAGCTGTAATCGCCGCCAAAGATGCTTCTACAAAATATTGACTCAGGGGTGTGAATACCTATGTAAATGAGATGTTTCTGTACTTAATTTTCAATAAATTAGCAAACATTTATTTAAAAAAAAATCTAATTAATCCATTTAGAATTCAGGCTGTAACACAACAAAATGTGGTCAAGGGGTATGAATACTTTCTGAAGGCACTGTAGGTAATACTAGCCAGAGCCCTTCAACATTACTGCAATAGAAGTCTCTGACAGCAGTTAGCCACCTGACTGACTGACATATCTATAAGCGACTATTTACCAGTTGTGCACTCATTCTCCGAGAGTCGTTTTTTGTTTGTTTGGGGGTTTACTGTAGACGCGGCAGGAATCACAGGACGGTTTTTAAATGGCCTTTTGTCCGCCATCTCGCAAACACACTGTCTGCAGCGTCTCAAGTTGCCTACTGCGAGCTGGGGTAGTTTGTTTCACATCTCAGGCTCTCGGCTGTTTGAGCGAGTGATGAATGTGCTGCTAAAAAGGCAAATCCGGGGTACGCACGAGAACATAACGAACACACCACTGTTCATTATTCCACTCGTTTGCAAAGAGGCAGGCGCTATTAGAACTCAGTCTGATCAAAAGTATAGGTGTTCTGAGCTTTGATTAATGCTGGGAGAAATATTTAGATGTTGACCCGTAATTGATTTTCTTTATCGTGTACAAAATATATATTCTTATTGTTATATATTTTTTCAAATGAGAAAAAGATTACAGAGGTCCGGACCTTGGTGTCCTCATATGTAGCAACGGCCATGGTCAGACCTCCAGTGGGAATGCACTCCAGGGCAGACTTGACAAATCACCGGACCTAAAATAAATTATCAAGATAGGCTACTTACCCTGTCAAAGCGATTATGCATCATCATTGTGACCGCTGACACCAATTGTTCGCTTGACTTGGAACAATAATATTTCAATCACTGATATGAAAGCCCAGAGATAGCGGTAGGAATAATATTGACTCAGGAGATGAGCTTTTCGTCATGGCCGAGTACATCGATAGAAGAGAAGAGCTTTTGAGGTCCATAGATGGCAGACAACGGTCAATGAACAAACACATCTTTATTACTGTTACAGTCAATGTGCAACACTCATCACACAGTGTATGATAAGGATCACCACTGAGTCAGCTGAGAGGTGCTTTGACAAAGCACCTACCCACTGGGTACATATGTCAGTTCAATGTTCACTTTTGACTTACAACTGAACGAGTCAAATTATTGTTGCTCTTTGGTTTGAAGAGAAGGGGGGAAAAAAGTATGTTGATGACCATTTCGTTTTCCATGTTAGTAGCCGATGTGAGTAAAACCTGAATACCTCCCTCTGCAACTGGATCCTGGACTTCCTGACAGATCGCCCCCAGGTGAGGGTAGGCAACAACACATCCGCCACGCTGACCCTCAACACGGGGGCCCATCAGGGGTACGTGCTTAGTCCTCTCCTTCACCCACGACTGCGTGGCCGCACACGACTCCAACACCCTCATTAAGTTTGCTGACTACACAACAGTGGTTGGCTTGATCACCGATGACGATGAGACAGCCTATAGGGAGGAGGTCAGTGACCTGGCAGTGTGGTGCCAGGACAACAACCTCTCCCTCGATGTCAGCAAGACAAAGGAGCTGATCGTGGACTACAGGAAACGGAGGGCCGAGCATGCCCCCATCCACATCGATGGGGCTGTAGTGGAGCGTGTCGAGAGCTTCAAGTTCATTGGTGTCCAGTAAGGAGTTATCATGGTCCACACACATGGACCATGATAATATAGAGGTCCCTGCCATCCAGGATCTCTATACCAGCTGGTGTCAGAGGAAGGCCCCTTAAAATTGTCAAAGACTCCAGCCACCCAAGTCATAGACTGTTCTCTCTGCTACTGCACGGCAAGCGGTACCGATGCACCAAGTCTGAAACCAACAGGACCCTGAAAAGCTTCTATCCCCAAGCCATAAGACTACTAAATAGTTAGTTAAATAGATAACCAAATAGCTATCCGGACTTTCTGAATTGACACTTTTTGCACTCATTATTTTGACTCATCACATACGCTGCTGTTACTGTTTATTATCTATCCTGTTGCCTAGTCACATTACCCCTACCTATATGTACATTCTACCTCAATTACCTAATTCCCCTGCACATGGACTCAGTACTGGTTCCCCGTGTATAAAGCCAAGTTATCATTACTCATTGTGTATTTATTCCTTTTCTATTATTTCTCGATTTGTCTCTCTGCATTGTTGGGAAGGACCGTAAGTAAGCATTTCACTGTTAGTCTACACCTGTTGTGTACGTAGCATGTGACAAATACAATTTAATTGATTGATTGATAGAACAGTGTAACAACATTGTAATAATTATGTGGAAACAACGTTGACTCCACATGTTGGAGCACAGTGGGCACTGGGCAGCGACCCCTGTTTTCTGAGCCTGAGTTACAATGCCATTAACATACACCTGGGCTTGTATTCACAGTGTCTCACAGTAGGAGTGCTGATAGGATCAGGTCCCCCTAAACATGTAATCTTATTCAATATGATCAAAAAGGCTAAAATGATCCTATATCAGCTTACTCTGAGACACTTTGTGAATACGGCCCTTACCTCTATTCATTGCAGTTTCATTCACCTTTTTAAATGACTCAATACAACATGCATATATCCCTGAGTCCAGAGTGAGTGACGCTTCAATAAGTCGACTTTCAGTGTACAATATTAACAAGTAGATCTATGATTCGTTGAGTAGACCAGGTTATTTTGTATGGAATCCACTTCTGATCTTGGCTAGTGTGAGATGTGGCAGACGTGGAGGCCTGCTTCCCTGGGTGCTGCTGGTGCCGACTGT